>NW_027061577.1:0-1000 GCF_011386835.1 Chrysemys picta bellii | reverse complement strand
AGGGACGGCTCCAGGTACCAGCTTAACAAGCAGGTGCTTGGGGCGGCCAAGGGAGAGGGGCGGCACCTGCGGCAATTCGGGGGCGGCAGGTCCCTCACTTCATCCAGGAGCGAAGGACCTGCCGCTGAACTGCCACTGCCGATCACGGCTTTTTTTTTTTGGTTTGGGGCGGCAGAAATGCTGGAGCCGGCCCTGGAGCCCAATGAGGCTTCCATTTTACAGGCTTCTCTGAGTAGTTCCTGCAACAGCTGAGGAAGCTCTTAGAAGGAAGGTGATATGGATGGTGAGCGCTCAGCTCTTGTGACCTGCACAGGATGTGCCATGTTTGTTTTCTTCCACAGGACAGAAGCGCCTTTGTCTGTACAATGTGACCTGCTGCTCACAAACTGGGAAGAATTAGTAGGGGAAGCAAAAGTGGATGGGAGGCAGTGACCATGAGATGATCGAGTTCAGGATCCTGACACAAGGAAGTAAGGAGAGCAGCAGAATACAGACCCTGGACTTCAGAAAAGCAGACTTTTGACTCCCTCATGGAACTGATGGGCAGGATCCCCTGGGAGAATAACATGAGGGGGAAAGGAGTCCAGGAGAGCTGGCTGTATTTTAAAGAATCCTTATTGAGGTTGCAGGAAGAAACCATGCCGATGTGTAGAAAGAATAGTAAATATGGCAGGCGAGCAGCTTGGCTTAGCAGTGAAATCCTTGCTGATCTTAAGCACAAAAAAGAAGCTTACAAGAAGTGGAAGATTGGACAAATGACCAGGGAGGAGTATAAAAATATTGCTCAGTCATGCAGGAGTGAAATCAGGAAGGCCAAATCACACTTGGAGTCGCAGCTAGCAAGGGATGTTAAGAGGAACAAGAAGGGTTTCTACAGGTATGTTAGCAACAAGAAGGTGGTCAGGGAAAGTGTGGGCCCCTTACTGAATGGGGAAGGCAACCAAGCGACAGAAGATGTGGAAAAAGCTAATGTACTCAATGCTTTTTTTGCCTCTTCACA
>NW_027061576.1:0-1000 GCF_011386835.1 Chrysemys picta bellii | reverse complement strand
TCTCTGCTAAAGATTCAACCTGCCCCTTTGGCCAACTCCACCCCTTCCCTGAACAGAGTGTGCTCAGAACAACACCCCCACCCACCCACCCACACACACACACACACACAAGCCCACAGCTGGGCACCCAGCACAAAGCAAGGGAGGGGGTTACTTGGCTTGTTTTATTTTTACTTTGCAAAAGGTTTTTTCAAAAGCATTTTCTGCCCCTGTTACCCATGGTAAGGAAGCAGATGGTTGTGGGGAAGGGAACCTGAGAGTGGTGGAGCCAGGGCAGGGCGGGGAAGTTGCGGGAGGCTGAAGAGGGCAACGGGGGACTGAATGTCACCAGGTGCGGTGGGGGGAAGGGAACAGTTGGCGGAGGCTGAATGGGCCAGGGGCAGAGAGGCAGTTGCGGGGGCTGCTCATCCCCACGGGAGGGGAGGAGGAAGAGGAGCTGCCCTTGTATCAGAAGCTGTTTCCTATTAGAACTTGCAACTTCACTGTTCCTGAGCAGGGTCCTGTGATCAAAGGGGAACTAGATGGTGTTGCGGATTGTGGGGGAGTTAGGGCCCTGCACCCCTCTTCCCGAGATTCACTGCGACTCTCAGCCAGCCAGTAAAGCAGAAGGTTTATTTAAGGACAGGAACACAGTCTCAAGCAGAGCGTGTAGGTACGACCAGACCCCCTCAATTAGGTCCCTCTGGGAGGTTCAGGGAGCTTAGACCCCAGCTTGGGGTTCCCTGCGTTGCACCACCCAGCCCCAACCGAAACTAAACTCCAAACTCCTCCCGCTGCTCCTCTCCTTTGTTCAGTCTCCCGGGCAGAAGGTGTTAATTCTCCCCACCCCCGTTCCTGGCTCAGGTTACAGCTCAGGTAGCTTCCTTCAAGGGAAGTCCCACATCCCCACTGCAACCCCCCTGCAACATTCCCAGGTCAAATCTGCCCTGCTCCCTGCTCCGTCACATCTCTCCCCCCTTCGAGACTGAACTGAGCGGGGTCACTCTGACCAGTGACCTGG
>NW_027061575.1:0-1000 GCF_011386835.1 Chrysemys picta bellii | reverse complement strand
CATGTAATCAGCGCGGAGTAGAGCGGAAGAATTACTTCTCGTGTCTTGCTTACAATACTCCTGCTAATACATCCCAGACTGATGTTTGCTTTTTTTGCAACAGCGTTACACTGTTAACTCATATTTAGCTTGTGATCCACTATGACCCCCCCCAGATCCCTTTCTGCAGTACTCCTTCCTAGGCAATCATTTCCCATTCTGTATGTGTGCAACTGATTGATTGCTCCTTCCTAAATGGAGCACTTTGCATTTGTCCTTATTGAATTCCATCCTGTTTACTTCAGACCATTTCTCCAGTTTGTCCAGATCATTTTGAAGTTTAATCTTATCCTCCAAAGCACTTGCAACCCCTCCCAGCTTGGTATCGTCCGCGAGCTTTATAAGTGCACTCTCTATGCCATGATCTATATCGTTGATGAAGATATTGATGTAGCGTCTCAGCAGGGCTCTATCTCCCCTCAGCCACGCCGGGCCCCGTGACACCATGGGAGATGTGGTGTCTCCTGCCTCCATCTCCCATCAGCCACTGTGAGGGCCATGGCACCATGGGAGTGGTTGTCTCTCCGGCCTCCGTGTCCTGTCAGCCACTGCAAGGCCTGGCCCAGACTTCCCATTTCCGGTGTGAGTCCGGAAGCAGAAGTTGCCATGAGTTGGTGCCGGGAAGGGTGATGCTGTTGTCAGGAGAAAGCAGGAGGAGTAGGTGGGGTCCGTGCTACCGTGGGGAGGTGCCGCCCTTGCTGTGAAAGGGCCCAGCCGTTATGGGAGATGTCGTCTCCCTGCCCTGCCACGCTCTGCACCAGCCCCTGCCTGTCATGGGAGGTGCAGGCTCCAGCCTGCAGAGCTGCAGCAGGGAACTTTGGATGTGAGATTGAAATGGAGTTTTAGTGCCATTATTTTTTTATTTCAAAACAGAACAAAACAAACCTAATTTATCTCAAACCTACAAACAGGATTTTACAAACCATGAGTGTGGTTTAGGTCCTTAAAACCTTACACAATT
>NW_027061574.1:0-1000 GCF_011386835.1 Chrysemys picta bellii | reverse complement strand
GGCTCTGAAGAGCAAACCCAGCACTTTCCCAGCTCTGTCCCCCACTTCCCCACTCCTGACTGTATCAGGCAGTAACTTCATTCCCTGTCATAGTCTCTGCCCCTCGGAGCGTGACTCCAGCTCGCACCCGCGGTGTCTGTGCTGAGAGATCGACCACAGTCATTGTTCAAACACCACAAATCTCATGACAAAGGGTTAGACAAAAATTAAAAAAACCTGTAATTAAAGAAAAGACTCTTCCGGCAAATGATCATTGGTCTCATGAAGTCCTCAACAAATCTGAGCTACCTCCTGTCAAACTAGACTAATATGGGAGTGTGCAACTAAGCGGCCGTCCCAAAGAGAGAAAAACCCCTGTGGCAGGTGACCCTTTGGGAGGTGGAGAGATAGGATAAGGAGAGGATAAAACTCTCCATTGCTGGACAGAGGTTGCTGTGTCAGGGATGGAGGGTGATGGTGAAGGGGGAAGGAGGGAATCCCTCAGACTCACCCCATCACCCTCCAATAGCACTGGAGGGAAAGCACCACATCTTAATGTCCCACTATTTTATCATCTAGTTAATTCTGGTCCATAAGGTAGAAAGTGTACAAACACTAAATGCTTTTCCCCACGGCCTGGAGCAAGGTGACAATCTCTGGGACTGAGACAATCGGGCCCCAAAGGGGGAATTCAGGCACTAGCAGTCACTCTGCTAACGGGGGGGGGTGAGAACACATGAGATGCTCAGGGTCAGTTTACACTAGCAAATCTGGTGGAGCGTCATAGGGATGTGCTGGCTCATCCCGACCACATTTCCTACCACAGAAGGAACCTCCAAGGACAATGCTGTGGAGGCAGAGGTGGGATCTCTGGGCCGCCCGTAAAAGGCCCTGGGGAAATTAGCCCCTCTTCTTGGTGCTTTTTGAATGCAGAGGGGGCAGGGAGAAGGTAGAAAGCGAATGAATGATCAGCGGCAGCACCTCTCCCCCTCGCCCCTCCATGCTCTCCCTCTCCTCTTAT
>NW_027061573.1:0-1000 GCF_011386835.1 Chrysemys picta bellii | reverse complement strand
AGGGGAACAAGAGAAAGGACAAAAGAAGTAAGAGATGAAGAGAAAGGAAGGAGGGATGGAGGAAAAGGTAAAAGGAAAAGGACAAACCCTAATGTCCCCATGTCGGACATCAGGAATCGTAACATACATAAGCCAGTATGTGAACACTTCAATCTCCCTGGTCATTCTATTACAGATTTAAAAGTCACTATCATTGTACAAAAAAAACTTCAGAAACAGACTTCAAAGAGAAACAGCAGAACTAAAATTCATTTGCAAATTCAACACCATTAATCTGGGCTTGAATAGGGACTGGGAGTGGCTGGCTCACTACAGAAGCAGCTTTTCCTCTCCTGGAATTGACACCTCCTCATCTATTATTGGGAGTGGACTATATCCACCCTGATTTTTGAATTGGCCCTGTCAACACTGGTTCTCCACTTGTGAAGTAACTCCCTGCTCTCCATGTGTCAGTATATAATGCCTGCATCTGTAACTTTCACTCTATGCATCCGAAGAAGTGAGGTTTTTACTCACGAAAGCTTATGCCCAAATAAATCTGTTAGTCTTTAAGGTGCACCAGACTCCTTGTTGTTTTTGTAGATACAGACTAACATGGCTACCCCCTGATACTTGACACCATGCAAGGCACTAAATTTAGCCGTATGGAGTGGAAATCCATCAACCTCAACAAAAAACTTGCACAGATACAGACAGACATCATCTTCCTCTCCAAATGCAAACAGATGGACATCATACCAAAAGGACGGAAGGTAAAAAATCCATTGCAATCAACATACTACACTGAGTATGGTGAGAGATTGTGCCACACACTCTCTCAAAGAAACTGAGGAACCACCTATTCAGCATCCTGTACAGCAGACAGGAGAAGATCAAGAATGAGCTCTCAGAACTGGAGACTCTCATACAATACCAGCCTTCTACACAAACTTCCACGTGGCTGGACTTTACAAAAATGAGACAAGCCATTTACAATGCACACTTCACTTCTCTACAGAGG
>NW_027061572.1:0-1000 GCF_011386835.1 Chrysemys picta bellii | reverse complement strand
CTGAGCTCTTTAAGTTTAATTACCCTGTAAGGTTATTTCCATACTGATTTTACAAAAATAATTTTTACCTTTTTCTTTAATTAAAAACCTTCTTTTTAAAAACCTAATTATTTTTTTCCTTGTTTTAAATCCAAGGGGGTTGGATCTGTATTCACCAGGAGTTGGTGGGAGAAAGAAGGGGGGATGGTTAATTTCTCCTTCTTTTAAAATCCCAGGGGGGTTGGAACTGTATTCACCAAAAGTTGGTGGGAGGAAGGAGGGGAATGGTTACTTTCTCCTTGTTTTAAGATCCAAGGGGTTTGGATCTGTATTCACCAGGGAATTGGTGAAGGTCTCTCAAGGCTACCCAGGGAAGGAAATTAGCCTTGGAATGGTGGCAGCGAACCAGAGCTAAGCTGGTAGTTAAGCTTAAAAGTTTTCATGCAGGCCCCTACATTTGTACCCTAAAGTTCAAAGTGGGAATACAGCCTTAACAACCTGTCAGAGACTCAAACGCCCCGAGGAATCAGGGGGAATTCAGGGCACCTGGAACCAGCAGCATTTCCACTCAGCACCTGCCCACCACTGAGGGATGAATTCACCACCTGAACCCCAGAATGGAGTCTTCTTCTCCTTTCTAGTAACCTCCAGTGCCAACCCGCCTCCATGTAGGGTGAGCTCCTGCTACCTCCCCCTCAGTGCCCTTGACAGCTGTTCCACCTCCAAACCACGGCTCAAGTTATCAGAACCCTCTTCTATACCCCCACCCAGGTTGGGCAGGGAGGCGGCTCTAGCATGGGGGGCAGGAGGGATTCTGCCAAGAGTGAAGTAGGTTGCAGGGAGGTTGAGATCTTGCTCCAAGTCATCCCAGACACTAATGCGAAGCCACAGGATGGCAGCATCTAGTGTCAGTGGAGTCCAAGCACTATTTCAACCCCACAGTTTTGGATCAACTTCCCACAAGGGGAGGTGAAGAGCACCCCCAGCAACACACACATACACACACACACCACTCCTGGTA
>NW_027061571.1:0-1000 GCF_011386835.1 Chrysemys picta bellii | reverse complement strand
CCTTGCATATCATGGGCTTCCTGTATAGCACAACAGTTACTTTTTTGAAAAACACATTCCAGAAAGTCATCTAGTCTTCATTCAATGACATCAAGACATGGAGAATCCACCGAGGAATCTGGGGGATTTAAGGGCACCTGGAACCAGCAGTATTTCCACTCAGCACCTGAACACCACTGAGAGATGAATTCACCTCCTGAACCCCAGAATGGAGTCTTCTTGTCCTTTCTAGTAACCTCCAGTGCCAACCCCGCTCCTTCTGGGGTGAGCTCCTGCTACCTCCCCCTCAGTGCCCTTGACAGCTGTTCCACCTCCAAACCACACCTCAAGTTATCAGAACCCTCTTCTCCACCCCCACCCAGGTTGGGCAGAGAGGCGGATCTAGGAGGGGGAGCAGGAGGGATTCTGCCAGCAGTGAAGTGCGTTGCGGGGAGGTTGAGATCTTGCCCCAAAGTCATCCCAGACACTAATGCTAAGCCACACGATGGCAGCATCTAGTGTCCGTGGAGTCAAAGCACTATTTCAACCCCACAGTTTTGGATCAACTTACCACAAGGGGAGGTGAAGAGCACCCCTACCAACACACACACACACACCATTCCTGGTGGTGGGAGAGGAACAGGAGAAAGGACAAAAGAAGAGATGAAGAGAAAAGAAGGAGGGATGGAGGAAAAGGTAAAATGAAAAGGACAAACCCTAATGTCCCCAGTGATTCCACAGGACAAAATCCCAGGTGGGCTATAAAATTCTGCCACCTTGAAATAGTCTTATACATGCCTAGAATTCAGCTGGCACCAGATGGATCAGACTGAGCAGCTTCCAAAACCTCTCCGAGGCTCTAACTTTCTGAACAGGGACATCTGGTTTCTAGTAAAACCAGTAAAAGGAAAGGAGAAAACTCGAAAGAGGTTCCTCCTCACACTCACCTAGGTGAACCCTAATAGTCTCTCAAAGAGAGACCTTGAGAAGGAGAATTGCTGAAGCTAAGCCACAGGGGTCT
>NW_027061570.1:0-1000 GCF_011386835.1 Chrysemys picta bellii | reverse complement strand
AGACTTTATGTCCACAAGAGACCTTTAGAGCATCTAATCTAAGCCCCTGCATATCACAGGCTTCCTCTATAGTACAATAGTTACTTTTTGGGCACACACATTCCAGACAGGCATCTAGTCTTCATTCAATGACATCAAGAGATGGAGAATCCACCACTTTCCCTTTTAGTGAGTGCCAGGGGGCTCCATTTCCCCTTCCACTAGCACCCCATTTACAGTGAGCCAGAGCAGTACATGCAGCAGGGAGTGGGAGTTGCTGATGTCCACAGAGGCACAGCCCCTGCAGTGTCAACTTCCCATAAGGGGAGGTGAGGAGCACCCCCAGCAACACACACACACACACCACTCCTGGTGGTGAGAGGGGAACAAGAGAAAGGAAGGAGGGATGGAGGAAAAGGTAAAACGAAAAGGACAAACCCTAATGTCCCCAGTGATTCTACGGCACAAAATCCCAGGTGGGCTATAAAATTCTGCCACCTTGAACTAGTGTTTTCCATGCCTAGAATTCAGCTGGCACCAGATGGATCAGACTGAGCAGGTTCCAAAACCTCTCCAAGGCTCTGACCTTCTCAAAAGGGACGTCTGTTTTCTAGTAAAATCAGTAAAAGGAAAGGAGAAAACTCTAAAGAGGTTCCTCCTCGCACTCACATAGGTGAACCCTAATACTCTCTCAGTCCTCAAAGAGAGACCACGAGAAGGAGACTTGCTGAAGCAAAGCCACAAGGGTCTCTGAGGTTTCCCTGGCCCTGCGCCCCTCTCCTGCCTGGCTGATGTCAGCATCTCTCTCTGAGGTCACCACCTCCCTAACACCTTTGACCAATAGGCTGAGGTCCTGCAAAAGGCCTTTGTGATGTCACTGCCACACCCACCCAAACCCTGAAGTGCTAATGTCCCGCTGCTGGCCTGACACTTTGAAGGTTTGAGCTACTCTCTGTGGATCACCCCACTCAATGCGTCTTCATTCTAGGAAGCAAGCCGGCTAGACGGTAAAACATCAGAG
>NW_027061569.1:0-1000 GCF_011386835.1 Chrysemys picta bellii | reverse complement strand
AGAACAGTTGTCAACGAAACACTTGAATGTTCCTTCATTTCTAAAAATGATTTTTGTAATAAAAATTAGCATGATTATACCTGTTAAATGATAATTACTCCTTGCATCATGACTTAATTCATTTAATGGGCTTATTCCTTTAACGGGTTCTTGTTTAGAAAGATTTAACAACAAATAAAGAGCCTATACAGTAATTGCATTCTTTGAACAGGCTTGTTCATATTCATTAGTTTAAGGTTTCACTAGTTTTAGTTTCTTCTGCCCTATTAACATTATGCTAACTAAAATCAGGAGCAGTGCTGAGTTGAATCCATTGAGCATATGCCTATGCAGTAGGTCATTAATGTTACCCATGGACCCTGTTTAACAGAGAGTTTTGGTTCACGTTTATGTACATTAATGAAGGGAAATAATATTGAGGTAAATTTTGTGTAGATGGAATAAACTTAAGTCTTACCTGATCAGGAAGCGTACTATAAACATTTAATCACTTGTTATAAATGGGAAATAATTGTTCTTGTAAAATAACTTCTTTCATGAATATCTTGTTGCTGATACTGAATTAAACTTGAAGTATAGGGAAGGTATTCGTAGTGTAAACAAGGTTATATGAGTTTTCCCAGTATAGCTATACTGACAAAACCCTCCTGGTATAGCTTCAGTCATACTAGCAGAAGCATCTTTTGCCAGCATGACTGCATCTACAGGGTGGTTTTTTTTTTTTTTTGCCAGCATAGATAAATTATTAAAACAAAACTCAAAAAAATCCCATCCTTAACCAACATAACTATGCCACCAAAACTTTTAAGGGTGGAACTGGCATTAGTTGTGAATTATTCTTCTCAAGTCTAGAAAAGGCCAAAAGCTTTGTAACTAAAAATTGCATTTTTATGAAGTGCAGTTATATTTTTCTACTATTCAAGTCTGCAGTAGTGTGCATTTGGATATTATTGAAAACCAAATATATTGCATAATGGTTCTCTTTAGCCATTTTTTCATC
>NW_027061568.1:0-1000 GCF_011386835.1 Chrysemys picta bellii | reverse complement strand
CATTTTTGTTGCACTCCGCTGGACTCTTTCCCATTTTTCCACATCCTCCTTGTAGTGTGGGGCCCAAAACTGGACACAGTACTCCAGATGAGGCCTCACCAATGCCGAATAGAGGGGAAAAGACAGTTACCTTTTCCGTAACTGGTGTTCTTCGAGATGTGTTGCTCATGTCCATTCCACAATAGGCGTGCGTGCTCGCCAAGTGCACCGGAAGTTTTCCTCCTAGCAATACCTGTAGGGAGGAGCACCCCAGCGACCCCTGGAGTGGCGCCTCCATGGGAGTCTTCTCTTCTCCAGACTAAACAAACCCAATTTTTTCAGTTTTTCCTCATAGGTCACGTTTTCTAGACCTTGAATCATTTTTGTTGCTCTCCTCGGCACTTTCTCCAATTTGTTCACTTCGTTGCCAAAGTGTGGTGTCTATAACTTGCCACAATACTCCAGTTGGGTCTTATCAGTGCTGAATAGAGTGGTAGAATTACTTCTTGTGTTTTGCTTACATTTCTTTTGGACTTTCTCAGAAGAATTGAGGACCCTAATTGATCGCTGCTGACCGAAACTACTGATAGGTTATTTCTCAATTATATAATAAATCCAGGCCATTCATACTTTTAAAAATCAGTAGTAGCACAGTGTATTGAGAGTTATTTAGCACAAGGCTGAAAGAATAAAAACAAATACTTATTACAGTGCAAATCAATGGAAAAAAACAATTCTGCCTCATTTGCCTCTAAAAGATGTAGGACAATGAAACCCAGAATGTAGAACATGTTAATCTGGTCTGGATCGATTGCCTAAATGTCTGTAAATTAAATGTTTGTCTTTTCAGCAATGTTATTAGAAGCATATTTATACATCATGTTCCACACCTACTCTAAGTGGCTCCCTTCAAGGAACTCTCAACTCTCAGAAGACAGTATGGAATATTAAAAACAGACTCTCACTAAACTGTCATTTTTCTATTTAATTTATAAAATGGGACACAGAGAGAACATTGAGG
>NW_027061567.1:0-1000 GCF_011386835.1 Chrysemys picta bellii | reverse complement strand
GCTGCGGATTTTGCAGTGCACAGATCAATCTCAGAAGCATTCACATAAACCTCTGAAAGCTTGAATTATAAATATAGACTGATTTGTCAGGCATTCAAAGAAGACAAAACAATGTAAATATATTTTTCGAGACTGAATTGTTTTAAAGCTACCCTCTAGCTTTTCAAAGTGCTGTTCAGTTTCTGAGCACATTACACATTGAAAAAAGGTTTATATGTAACCATACCATCTTTGGAACCGCAGTCTTACCAGTTCCATTTTGATGCAAATCCAGGAATTTACCATGGGTTTATAAAATCAATTTCAGAACTACCGTGGTTGAGATTATATTGTAATCCACATTTTATAGAAGACAACCAAATAAATACTCATCAGCATTGCCAGAAAGTTTTAAAAATTGTTTTGAACAACTGAACTCTCCACAGAGGATTGAAAGCCTTAGTATATCTTGCTTAATAAGGCTGATGCTAGGTAGGACATGTTTTCCTTCATAGTGGTGATGGGAATTAAAACCTTTACATGGGTCAAGTTGGCCTAAATCCTTATGAACAGGAACATGAAGCAGCCAGGCAAAACCAGTCACAGGGGCAAATCTATAGAGAAGGGCTGTAATCTACACCAAGGGCCAATGTTTTTCTTCAGGAGAGGGCACATTTACCTTAGTTTGCCAAGTTTTCATTTGTAAAATGAGTACATTTGTAATTCATAATGCAAAGAAAATCCAGTTTAGTACACATGTTCTAGTTCCCTCTCTGATCTTCTTCTAGGAATTGTAGGACTATATGGAATTATATTCCAATGTACATGTCTGAATCTGATTTGGATATATATAGCAGCTCCACCTAATATGTTATTAACATTTTCTCCTTAACATGTGACACAATTGTGTGCAATCAATACCAGCAGCAGACAACAGAGAGAAGCAGAAAGAAGATGGATGGTGTTGAGGCATTTCTTCTCCTTCTCAAGAAAAATCCTTACAGGACTAGTAAATTCTTGT
>NW_027061566.1:0-1000 GCF_011386835.1 Chrysemys picta bellii | reverse complement strand
ACAATACTCCAGTTGGGTCTTATCAGTGCTGAATAGAGTGGTAGAATTACTTCTTGTGTTTTGCTTACATTTCTTTTGGACTTTCTCAGAAGAATTGAGGACCCTAATTGATCGCTGCTGACCGAAACTACTGATAGGTTATTTCTCAATTATATAATAAATCCAGGCCATTCATATTTTAAAAATCAGTAGTAGCACAGTGTATTGAGAGTTATTTAGCACAAGGCTGAAAGAATAAAAACAAATACTTATTACAGTGCAAATCAATGGAAAAAAACAATTCTGCCTCATTTGCCTCTAAAAGATGTAGGACAATGAAACCCAGAATGTAGAACATGTTAATCTGGTCTGGATCGATTGCCTAAATGTCTGTAAATTAAATGTTTGTCTTTTCAGCAATGTTATTAGAAGCATATACATCATGTTCCACACCTACTCTAAGTGGCTCCCTTCAAGGAACTCTCAACTCTCAGAAGACAGTATGGAATATTGAAAACAGACTCTCACTAATATGTCATTTTTCTATTTAATTTATAAAATGGGACACAGAGAGAACATTGAGGGCTGCGGATTTTGCAGTGCACAGATCAATCTCAGAAGCATTCACATAAACATCTGAAAGGTTGAATTATGAATATAGACTGATTTGTTAGGCATTCAAAGAAGACAAAACAATGCAAATATATTTTTGGAGACTGAATTGTTTTAAAGCTACCCTCTAGCTTTTCAAAGTGCTGTTCAGTTTCTGAGCACATTGAAAAAAGGTTTATATATAACCATACCATCTTTGGAACCGCAGTCTTACCAGTTCCATTTTGATGCAAATCCAGGAATTTACCATGGGTTTATAAAATCAATTTCAGTACTGTCGTGGTTGAGATTATATTGTAATCCACATTTTATAGAAGACAACCAAATAAATACTCATCAGCATTGCCAGAAAGTTTTAAAAATTGTTTTGAACAACTGAACTCTCCACAGAGGATTGAAAGCCTTAGTA
>NW_027061565.1:0-1000 GCF_011386835.1 Chrysemys picta bellii | reverse complement strand
TATCTTGCTTAATAAGGCTGATGCTAGGTAGGACATGTTTTCCTTCATAGTGGTGATGGGAATTAAAGCCATTACATGGGTCAAGTTGGCCTAAATCCTTATGAACAGGAACATGAAGCAGCCAGGCAAAACCAGTCACAGGGGCAAATCTATAGAGAAGGGCTGTAATCTACACCAAGGGCCAATGTTTTTCTTCAGGAGAGGGCACATTTACCTTAGTTTGCCAAGTTTTCATTTGTAAAATAAGTACATTTGTAATTCATAATGCAAAGAAAATCCAGTCTAGTACACATGTTCTAGTTCCCTCTCTGATCTTCTTCTAGGAATTGTAGGACTATGTGGAATTATATTCCAATGTACATTCTTGTGAACAGTGTGATGTATAGCTAGCATTAACTACTGCAGTGGTGTACACAACAGGGCAGCCCAGTGTTCCCTTTGAATACTGGCACTTCCAAAAGCAGCATAGGATGAGGTTTGGTAAATGCGTTTAGTTCGGTTGAGAGCTATATATGTATACTGTTGGACATGAATGAACTGAGTTGCTAGGTGGACTGTAGCTGTCATGGCAAATGTTGAGAAATCATGATATGTGGAGAAAGTGAATAAGGAAGAGTTATTTATTCTTTCACCTAACACAAGAACCAGGGGTCACCCAATGAAATTAATAGGCAGCTGGTTTAAAACAAATGAAAGGAAATACTTCTTCACACAGTGGAGTGAAACTCATTGGCAAGGGATGTTGAAGTCCAAAACTATAAAGGTGTTCAAAAAAGAATTCGATAAGGTCATGGAAGATAGGCTATTACCGAGGATGGTCAGGCATGCAACCCCAAGCTCTGGGTGTTCCTAGCCACTAACTTCCAAAAGCTGGGAGCATTGGCCATGTCAGAAGACCAGATACTGGGCTAGATGGACCATTGGTTTTGATCCACTATGGCTGTTCTTATGATAGGTCAACTCACTAATCATAGCAAAACCTAATTACTTCACTATTGCT
>NW_027061564.1:0-1000 GCF_011386835.1 Chrysemys picta bellii | reverse complement strand
CTGCTCTAGGCAGCCAGGTCTTTCAAGAAATAATCAAATATTTGTGATGAGCATTAAAGTGGGAAGATTTACCTCATTTCTATTTACCAAGTTAATGAGCACTTGGCATGAGATCACAGATTTGATCATACCAACAATTTTAAGTTTACCATTATGCCCAGATCTTTGTTATATGCCACGCTTTATTGATTGTATTTACATTGATGACCTTGCCTTCACTATATTCATGGCAGATAGAAAGGAGGTGTGAATAACACGGCATATCTTCAAACTCACTTGGAGAGATAAATACATGATGTGGATTGCCCATGCCCTGCACATTCAGATACATTTTTAAGATCAGTTACCTTTTGTGATTTGCTGCCACCAGCTGTCGGTTTACAGATCTCCCCAAGATTATCTGACCTGCCTTTTTGTAAAAGTTGGGAACCTGGTGACAATTTTTGGCTTTGGGCAGCAAGACGGGGACTGGTCCTTAGGTTAAAAGTTGTTCTGCACAAAATGTAAGGGTCGGTTTTCACAATAGGAATAGCAGGAAACCCTAAAAAATAAACAGCTTCTATTAACCAAGGTTGCTTAAATTACTTTATTGTTCTAATCAATCTGATCTTGCTCATTTCAAGATGGAGATGACAACCGGTAATAATTTAAGACAGTAAAATGGCATTTACTCACTGAATAAAATATAATGGGGGAATTATTAGGACTATCTTGCGTTCCTAGAATTTTATAGGTGAACTCAGGCAAGGGTGTGGATCTGTGCAACAGCAGCTCTACTAAAATGGGCAAAAGCGTTTTCCCCAAGAAAATGTTCTCTTTTCCCTTTAAAGGAACACCATTAACTGGAAAATCATTTCCATCTGAAAATGATGTCTCTTCTACTGTTCTAAGTGGAGCTGGCCGGAGGGCGACAATTCGGTTTTGCGACACCTTTCGAGGTTTCAAAATTTGTTTTTATTCTAGATTGGAATGAAACCATAAGCCTTTCAAATGCTTTCAC
>NW_027061563.1:0-1000 GCF_011386835.1 Chrysemys picta bellii | reverse complement strand
CCCATGTGCATGAGATTGGGTTCTTTTGGGTTGACAGTGCACAGTGTAGCATCAGCAGGTATCTTAATATGCACGCACACACACACGCACCCCCCTCACACACACATAACACCTGCGGGCAAAGCAGGCCCAGCCACTTCTCAGTTTCTTTGCCAATACAGAATCCCAAAACGAATGGATTTCACAATAGTAGAGAAAGAGGACTGGTCGTGGGGTCCATGTGGGCAGAACAGCCAGAAGAATCAGAATTACTGTAAGGTAAGTCTCCCACTATCTGTTAACATGGATCTCACTTTAGGTGACTAACAGTTATCTCCCTATGGAGGGGGATGTCAAGAGTCTAATTTACATAAAGACTGCAGGACTGCCCAAACAAACTGGGCATCAGATCTAGTAGTTGCAACTAGCGAGTAGTGCTGAATAAAAGTAGGCAATGAGCTCCAACTGGCTCCCTAGCAAATTTCTGACATAGGAACCTTCCTCAAGCATGCCCATGTCACTTGGGGCCTAGTATAGTTTGCTTTAATATGATAGGGTTACCTAGGGTTACTATTCCTCCGGATTTACCCGGACATGTCCTCCTTTTTGTGCTAAAAATAGCGTCCGGGGGGAATTTGTAAATCACTCAAAATGTCTGGGATTTCCCTCCCCGGGCAGAGCAGAGCGAGCGGCTGGGAGGGCTGCAGGGAAGTCACGGGCTGGACTCCGGAGCAGCTGTAGAGGAGCTCCTCCTCCTCCTTCCCTCCCTGCATTCTGAGCCAGCAGCTCTCCCCTGCAGCCCGGCTCCGGCAGCACTGTGCAGGGCCAGGGACTGGGTTTTGTTGTGCTGGGGAGCGCAGCCACGTGTCCGGCTTGCACAGAGCCCAACACCATGTTCTGAGCAGCAGGGTAAGGGGGCCAGGGGGCAGGAGAAGGGGCAGGGAGGTTCTGGAGGGGGCAGTCAAGGAACCGGGGGGGGGTCGGGAGTTCATGGGGGGGCTTTCTGGAGGGAGTGGAAAAA
>NW_027061562.1:0-1000 GCF_011386835.1 Chrysemys picta bellii | reverse complement strand
ACCCCAAGCTCTGGGTGTTCCTAGCCACTAACTTCCAAAAGCTGGGAGCATTGGCCATGTCAGAAGACCAGATATTGGGCTAGATGGACCATTGGTTTTGATCCACTATGGCCGTTCTTATGATAGGTCAACTCACTAATCATAGCAAAACCTAATTACTTCACTATTGCTCAATCCCGTGACAAATCTTCTATTGATTTCAATGGGAACAGGTCAGGTCCTCACTGTACATCAAAGGTTCTTTCATCCCCATATGCAACAACTTTGTCTCCTTTTCTTTATGCAGTTGTCCTGTATTACCCAAGCACTAGGTCACCAGGGTATCTCACAAGAGGTCCGCTGAACTAGCCTTGAGTGCCTCTACAGTGTGGTCACTGACATATTGCTCTTGGAGTACGTGTAACCCTATGGAGGTTTTGTGGCAGAGGGTTCCTAGTGCTTTTCTAGTTTGGAATCCCATTGAAATCAATGGTGTCGAATGAGTTGCAAAGAAGTCAGAGTAGAGCAGCCTAGTGAACTTTGAAAATCCAAAGTACTAGAATCTAACTCAAAACATTCATCCTTGGTAATAATCCTACAAAGGAGCAGCAGCCAAACAAATCTCAGTTTTGTGCTTTTTCTTTCATTACTAGGTAAAAATGAGAAGACTATTTCAAGACCTGAAGGATGAGCTGAACCGCACTTATCAACTAGACCCTTCCATCAGCTACACTGGCATACAGCATAGTGATACCAGCACCTTTAAAACATGCTTTTAGCGTATTACTATCAAGTCACATTGATTTTTTTTTCCATTTCCAGACACTTCAGGAGACAAACGTAGAAAGACAGCAAACTAGACTATATTAGCATGAATTGTACTGCGAGCCTTGCACAAAAAGGAAAAATCCAGCCAATGCATTCTCTGCAACAGAATATACAATTGTTTAATATCACTGTTGTAATAGTCAGGTTACTGTGCACAGAACAATACTGGAGTGCCAATGACAGCATTTGTATG
>NW_027061561.1:0-1000 GCF_011386835.1 Chrysemys picta bellii | reverse complement strand
TTACTGCCTTAAGGGCTGCTTACCTTTCCCCCGATCAAAACATAAATTTGGGAGTCCATTAACCCTTAGAAGTACATTAGTGATGCAGAAGATCATTCTCAAAATCTGTTCCATGCTCAGATTCAATTCAAGAAGCCATAAATTCCATGGGAAATTTTCTTTAAAAAAAAAAAAAAGTATCTTCTCATGTTAGGAGCCAAAAAAAGGGCTTCTAGGAATTCAACAAGGTGGAAAATGTCACTCTTAGCCCTAAGCCAGCTGCTGCAATATGTTTGTAAGTACAGCATACCATTTTGATGGTGGACGTAGTGATCCCTCTGTGCCATTCAATTACTATTGCAGTCAGTTTTCCCATTGACTTCAGTGGGATCAGGCCCTGCAGGCCCAATCCTGCAACCCTTCTCTCCACATGAGTTTATGCAAGTAGTGCCCTGCAAGTTGAGTAAAGGTTGTAGGATCAGACTCTACATTTGCAGAGCAGAATCTGTCACTCTATGTATTTAAAATAGCACTGATCAGCTCGGTATGTGAATGCCTGTGTGATGAAAGGCACTATTTAAATACCAAATAGTGCTATGAGTAGGGCTCCTTACTAGTCTGTAAGAACAACCTATTGATGGGTCCACTTACTAGAAGAAATCTAACCTTCCGTTGACACGTCTTCAAATCAATCTTTTCTCTTGCTCACCTATTATGCTGGATCACAGATGCATTTAGCACATATCCCATAACTTGTAAGGTTGCAGTGGACGAAAGTTGGTCACAGGATAGCACAGAAAAATCTGATTACACTAGCGAATTTTGGAATTGCAAACATCTGCCATGCTTGTAAGAAACCATGCGTCTGTGCACCAAAAAAAAAAAATATGCTTGAAGTGGTTCACAACTGCTGCCGGCAGTTACAATTACACCTCTTTAAAGGAATTCTTGCTGCTAGCCGTGTTGCCGTTCTAGTGTAGATAGAAAGCACATTGGTGCTGATAGACTGTTAAAATTGGTT
>NW_027061560.1:0-1000 GCF_011386835.1 Chrysemys picta bellii | reverse complement strand
CAAGTACATGCCCGTGCTCACGGCCCCATGAAGGAGCTGCCAACTGACATCCCCGGCAGGCCTTGGGAGCAGGGTGGAGTATAGGCTGGCTCACCGGGGCTTCTCACTCTCTAGAAGTGGCAGGAGGTCCCGCCACTTTGTGTCGGGGTGTGACGCGAGAGTGAGGAAGTGCAGGGTGTGGAGCACGAGCGTGTATAGATGTTTCCTTGGCGCAGTCTGGAAACGAACCAGCTTCAAGTTGTATAGCCGGCTTACGGTGAAAGGGCGGGGAGGCCGGTTGGGTCCACAGGGCAGGGGCCCGCTACAGGAGAGTGAGAGAAGGCAGATATATTAGCCCCAGATTAAGCAGGTCCCTTTTCCCTGGGTAAGATAACGGGGCAGTTTCAGAAAAATCAGGAATTTTCTGAAACCAATTAAGGCAGACAGGCTAATTAGGACACCTGGAGCCAATTAAGAAGCTGCTAGAATCAATTAAGATAGGCAGGCTAATCAGGGCACCTGGTTTAAAAAGGACCTCACTTCAGTCAGTGAAGGGTGCGCAAGGAGCTGAGAGTGAGAGGGCGTGCTGCTGGAAGACCGAGGAGTACAAATGCTATCTGGTATCAGGAGAAAAGTCCTGTAGTGAGGATAAAGAAGGTGTTGGGAGGAGGCTATGGAGAAGTAGCGCAGGGAGTTGTAGCTGTCACACAGGTGTTACATGAAACTCTGTAGACAGCTGCGATCCACAGGGCCCTGGGCTGAAACCCAGAGTAGAGGGCAGGCCCAGGTTCCCCCCTCTCCCTTCCCCCTATTGGATATAAGAGAGGAGTTGACTTGGACTGTGAGTCCCACCAGAGGGGAAGGTCCCTGGCCTGTCCCCCTGACCCAAGGTGGGTCAGCAGAGACTGCGGGGATTGTTCTCCTTCCTTTTCCCCATGCTGGCCAGTGATGAGGTTAGCTGAATGAACGGCAGGTTTGAGCCACAAAAGTGTCCAAACTGAGGGCTGCCATGAATCTCTGA
>NW_027061559.1:0-1000 GCF_011386835.1 Chrysemys picta bellii | reverse complement strand
CTAGCAGCTACCACTCTCCGGCCTCCCAGCTTGAAGGCGGCACCGCCACCCGCAGCAGCACAGTGGTAAGGGTAGCTGCACCGCAACCCCCCCGCCCCCACAATAACATTGTGACACACCCTCACACACACACCACCTTTTTGGATCAGGACCCCGACAATTACAACACTGTGACATTTCAGATTTAAATAGCTGAAATCATGAAATTTATGGTTTTTAAAATCCTATGATGGTAAAATTGACCAAAATGGACTGTAGGCCCTACCAATAATATTACATAGAGCAAGAATGACACCTGGTGGCCAATTGTGACCTTAAAGGGACAATGTCATATAGTTTAACATTTTCAGCCTAAACTACCATAAATTCAGGGGAAAGTTACTTGGATTCTAAACTATTGCAGGCTAAATATTTGGGTAAACTCGAGTTAAGAATGAGAGTGCCTTACAATAAATTTGTAGTAATTAAAACTAACAAGTATTAACTTTGAATTTCCTGTATTTTTAAGTTAAACGTAAATCGCAACCAAACATTTAAAAATTTGGAAATGTATCATTAAGGCTCTCAAACAACCTCAACTCTGCCTCGTCAGTGACTCTAGCCTCTAATCTTTCTTCCTGGAAAATGTGTTGTTTTTAAGTCCTTCACATAAGAGTTTGCAAGATTAGGTCTCCATACTGAACTGGTGTTTTGATCAAGGGCTTTTTGTACTGGCTCTAGGACAATTTGTAAAAGCCAGTGTAGTATCGGTTTAGTGAACAGACCACTGCTATCCCTTTGTAACTTTTTCCCCTTCGAGTGGTTATCCATATGCACAGTTTGCTGACGGTGTGCAATGTACCCCACTCACCCATGTTCAGAGTCTCATGCACCTTGAGCGGCCTCATGTCCTGCACCGAGGGCATAAAAGGGTGGAGCAGGCCAGCCACCACTCAGTTCTTCTCATGCCTCCTGGCTTCAAGAAGAACATGGGCAGTGAGCAGTGCTAACAAAATAACTG
>NW_027061558.1:0-1000 GCF_011386835.1 Chrysemys picta bellii | reverse complement strand
TCCACAGCACTTCAGAGAAGGTTCCTGGTCCTTCGTAGTCCAGGGTTCTTTGTTCAAAATTTATTAGACCTATTCTCCATCCACTATAAAATCACTCCTCAATGGTCAGATTTCTTGGCTCCATCTCATTCTCCAATTCACTGTCTATCTGGGTTTGGAGACTGAGAGGAATCATCAGGCAAAGGTTTAAGAACAACAGGCAGAGGAAGTCTGGGTTGTTGATGTTTACAGTTCTCAATAGGGAAATAAGCTTCCCATGACACCTGAATATTGGAAAGTTTAAACAGAGAACAAGGAAGAAAACAAACAAACAAACAAAACAATCCCCAAATTCTTGCAATTAACCATCTACTTTACCTCTTGTTTTACACTCAGTTCCTAAGAACATCTCTGGAGACGATAGACAACAGTGCCTGGAGCAGCCAGATAAGCCTTGAGTTGAGCCAGCAGATGGCCGGCTATGCCAGCCCTTCCAAAGAGAAGGTTTGTTATCTGTTAAGGCTTAGTTTCTAGTTAATTTCCCTTGAAATTCTGATTGGGGGGCTGCATAAGGCTTCTCTCAAGGCTTCATTACTTTATATTTTATTCTGCATATAAAATTTGTTTTTACTTGTTTCCTGCTCTCTTGCCCCCCGCCCACCCTTCCAATATTTGCTTGGACAGGCTGCTTGTCTGTACTGCATTGTTGGTTCTCTGGCTGGACTAGATGATGGGATGTTTCTGCAGTATGGATGCTTGGACTTGGCTATCTTGTTCCTTCCTGAATGTTGCTGAGCTGGGTCTGTACTGACAGGCACGTTGTGTTACCGATATCTCAGTGCTGGTCTCTTTCTTTCAGAGTTTCCTGTATAAGGCGCTAGGAACATCCTTAGCAGTTTGTCAGGACCTGGTCCACGTTAAATCACAGACTCATAAATTTCTGACAACAACAGATTATATGGAAGCCCCTGAGAGAGAGGTGAGGACTCTGTCCCTCTCCCCACTTTACCAAGTAATCCCT
>NW_027061557.1:0-1000 GCF_011386835.1 Chrysemys picta bellii | reverse complement strand
AGAAGGTGCTCCAGTAGTATAAGGGCCCTACCATCATTCAAACGTTAACCCCACCCCTTGCCCACCGGTCACCAAAAGTCCCACACCCATGGGGTATTACTTCCGGGGTCAAGGCGGACACATAACCAGAAGCAAGGTGTGTCATGTGGCCCCTCTAAGAACTCCTCCCACCGTCCTCTACCAATCAGGAGGGGTTTCAGCCACCGGGGACCACCAGTTTGACCAACTAGGGCGGGGAATTCTGGGGTGGGGTGACCCATCCGGAAGTGGTTCGTGTGACCCCCTCTAAGAACTCCTCCCCCCATCCTTTACCAATTGCGATGGGTTTTGGCTGCAGAGGACTGCCCCAAGAGGAGATTTGGCCAAAATAGGGCAGGTTCTTGGATGGGGTGAACTGCCCAGAAGAGGGGCATGCGACCCCTCTAAGGACTCCTCCCAATGCCCTCTGCCAATCAGAGTGCAGAACCATCAACCCATAAGTCCCAGTACCGGGCAGAGGAGGCCATCTCTTATCAAGAAGACATGTTTTAGAAATTGTGGAAAGGCTGAGAGGAAACATGGACTCCTCTACCACCCCCGTGAGAACTTCAGACTTTGTTTTAGCCCCGAGGACCTTTGGACTTGTATGGAGAAATTGCTACAGCAGTGAGAGTTCCAAGGAGGGCCCTTTGACTCAACCGTTGATAGATACCTTGGAACCCGACCCCGAAACCCAAACCAATGAGTGTGACGGCCTCTCATTGTCCACCCCCCTAAAGTTGGAAGAGGATCATGGCTTGGGGGAGTCACCAGTGGACAAGGTGAACGCGAAAGACGTCGCTCAGGTAATCGCAAAGGAACACATCTAAGAAATTCTTTTTCGTGTAAGGGGCCATTGATAAGACACGTGAGAGCTGCACGGTGTCCATGTTCACATATAGTCAAACAGAACGTTTCTCCTCTGATTTATCTCTATGATGTTGTCAAAAAACCCATATACGATCATATTGACGGGGACGGT
>NW_027061556.1:0-1000 GCF_011386835.1 Chrysemys picta bellii | reverse complement strand
AAAAGCCTTCCCAAAATGTATTTCTGCTCTCCCTTCTCCGTCATTTTCATAATCTCTTTTCTGTATAGGATACAAGCCTGTCTCAAAATTTTGACATCCTGCTGACAGTTGTACGCGAGCTCTTGTTGCAAGTCAAACGTCTCATACCTGTGGTCCCAATATCAGTCGAGAAACTCTGCTTTTTCCCTGGGCATCATGCTTTCTACACCATAGTGCTCCACACCAGGCATAGGCCCCGCTTAATTTTGATTTTCTCAAGTGTTAAAAAACAAAAATGTGGAAAATACCCTTTGTACCCTTCAAACCCCATCGCCTGCGGGAGCTTGCTAAGCTTCATGGGCAAGAAGTTTAAAGAGAGTCTATAAAACGAATGCCCAGGGCCTTAATTTGCACACACATTAGTTTACTACCCTGAGTGATCAGTTCTAGGTAATCTTTTCCTTCAGTAACTGTCTAACGATGAAGTACGCATCGTAACCTTTGGAATTGTGCGCTAGGAATGTGTAGTCCTGGAACTTTTTGCCAATAAAGGTCTTAACAACCATAGAAAGACACTCATCATCCTTAAATTCCCAGGACTTTTCCGGCTTTAGGGACATAGTGAAAATGTAATTGGGAGTGTGCAACCCACTCTCCTCCATCTATTCAAAATCATAAAAAAATATATATACTTTTCTGAGGATTCAGGCTTTCTAAGGCTGTCCATAAAACAGAGATGACGTCTACATCACCAGTGATCAAAGCCTGACACTGCTTACAGTGCCTCCCTTTACACCTGTGCCACTTGTCCACGTAAGACTGACACTTATCACACACAGTTTTAGACAGGCATTTGACTAGTTTTTTTGATGCACAGTCGATGTGTCTGTCTAAACACTCTTTGGACTGACAATATAGTCTACAGCTAGGACACCTCAGCTACATGCCCACGTTGTCTGAGCATGTTACGCTCAGGCAGAGGCGGCAACGATACCTGCAAGAGTGGTCGTTGACTGTACAC
>NW_027061555.1:0-1000 GCF_011386835.1 Chrysemys picta bellii | reverse complement strand
GGGGACAGCCTACAGCTCCGGCTGAGCCTGAACTCTCTGGAGCACCCCATTAACCTTGGCAGAGCCACAGCCCAGCATAAATTCCCCCAGCTCCATGGAAACCAACCCCTCCCCATTCCTGCTGTGCAGGGGTTTAATGTTTCTTAGGCCTGAGGCCCAGCACCCGGGAAGGAGGGAAGGGGGAGGGAGGTGATGCCATCCCACCTGCCCAAAAGGTATGTAGCCCGGGGTGGGGGAGCGCACAGGGAACCTCTGGCACGGGCGCTGCCAAGCTTCCCTCCCCGCCCCCCCGCCCCAACTCACCTACATCTCTGCCTCTGCCTCTTCCCTTGAGTGCACCAGGTCCCTGCTCCTCATCCTACCTCCCAGCACTTGCCACCACAAAACAGCTGTTTCACGGCGTAACAAGCTCCAGGAGGGAGGGGAAGGAGCGGGAATGCTGCGCGCTCAGGGGAGGAGGCGGGGTTGGCAGGGGATTTGGCGAAGGGGTTGGAATAGGGGCAGGGAGGGGGCAGAGTTAGGGCAGGGACTTTGGGGAAGGGGTTCGAATGGGGGCAGGGCAGGGGTGGAGTCAGGGCGGGGCCGGGCGCAGAGAGTGGCAGCACCCACCGGCGCCAGCAGAAGTCAGCACCTATGGCCACAGTGCCATTGACCTCCACGAGGAGGGACTCAGCGTGAGAGACTGAGGAAGCAGCAAGGCCCTGTGATGCTGGCAGACCAGGTGCCAGCTCATGCCAAGGCCCCCAGGCCTCACTGAGCCCTGACAAACGCAGAGCCGGGAACCAGGCTGGCTCACCAGTGTGTTCGCACTGTTAGAATAGATGTGAAGTTGATGCGAATGTGTTTGGTGTTTAGAAATACTGAAATGCTTGTAGGATGCTGATCTCACTTATCACATCACTGGAGCCCCTGGTGTAGTTACATCAAGCGTTTGCATTGTAAACCTCTTATTGTGTAACTCAGCTTCCTTGATCCCACACACCCGGCACCCAGACACACC
>NW_027061554.1:0-1000 GCF_011386835.1 Chrysemys picta bellii | reverse complement strand
ACAGACCCCCCCACACCCCAGCCTCCTCCAACATGCATCGAACCCTGCAAGGATTGCAGACCAGCTCCCCTCGAGGGCCCCAAAGCCCCCCACATGTGCCCAGAACACACTCCACTAGGAATGAAGCTTCCCCCACACACCCTGCTCAATCCTTAATGAAAGGCTCGGATGATCCTAGAAATTAGAGTCACTTTGTGCCAGATCTGCCCCCGCATCTCAGCTCCTAAGATCTCCAGCTGATGTTTACAGTGTTGCTTATGGCCTATAAAGCCCTCCATGGCCTGGAACCAGCCTTCCTGTGCGGTCCTCCCCCACTCCATACTGCCCCAGCTGCCGGCAGTAGTGTATCCAAACTATCAGGAATGGGATGGCTGGCAGGGAGTTCTCTTCTACGTCACCAAGACTGTGGCACTTGCTCCCCACCCCTGCCCCAGTGACCGTCTGGAAAAGTGAGACACCCCCTCAGAGAACGTCACTAAGGGGTTACTGCACCTGCCTGAGCCAGCCGGGAGATAGGCGACTGGCACGTGCACAGTGGTATACTGGGCAATCCAGCGTGGCACTGCCCGCAGCCCTGACTCTGCAAACCCTTATGCCACATGCGGAGCGTTACTCATGGGAGGAGAGTTACGCCCGTGTGTCCTTGCAGGATCGGAGCCCAAGTTCCTCACGGAAAACGGATATAAAACAACATAAAAAGCTCAGACGGTGCTTTCACCGAGTCAATGGGCCAGAGGCGCAGGTAGCGTGAATCGCATGGCTGTATTGACTTGAAAACTGCATCACACCAGCCGAGGATCTGGCCCCATTGATGCCAATGGCCCGAGGGTGATTTGCACCCGCCGGGGACCCGGCCCTGTATCTCCAAGGCTTAACTTTGTTTTCTTAAGTTCCACCAGGCCGAAGGGAGCAGCCGACTGTGGCCCAGCAGCCCTGGCGCGGGCCATCGCCCAGGGGTGCTGATGGGAGCATCCAGCTCGTGCCAAGGTCACCGTTCGCC
>NW_027061553.1:0-1000 GCF_011386835.1 Chrysemys picta bellii | reverse complement strand
GAGAGAGAGGAAACCCCTGTGAATGAGGGGCTGTTTATCAGGAATAAAATGGAAGCGATGAGCCCTTCTGTACAGCCCCTTGCATAAGGAGGTTCCAAGTGCAATCAGGCTGGAAACTGATTGTGTTTTGTGAAAGAATTGGAGGGTTTCAAATTTGTTCCCATTCTACATTGGAGGGAGTCAGAGCAGGACCTTGAACCTGGGTCTTCCACAGCAGAGGTGAGTGCCCAAAACACTGGGTTACTAGTGGGTTTCAATTGGGCCTGAGAAACCTTTGATTGAAACCAATCTGTCCTTGAAAAGTTTTGTTGTCTATGATATAAAATTATTCTACTTAACTGCCAGGGGGCAAATTTGTCACGTACACATGGGAGAAAGAAGAAGGACAAAATGCAGGGTTAGCTATAGGTAGTCAGGAAGTTCCTTCGAGAGGAAATGTAGCCAAACTCCAAACCTGGAGACAATGGACCTTTCTGTGCCTGCGTCCTGTAGATAGCTAACTGCTTGGGTTGCAAAATAAGCAAGGAGGAGGAGGCAAATAGATGAACAATAAGGGGTCATAAGAGGGGCAGATACATGTAGCTTGCTAATTATGTATGGTAATGATGGCAAATTTTGGCCAATCATAGAGCGATAGATTATCATAAGCAACTGCATATAATGCTTTGGTGTAAGTGTTTTCTTTGTTCTTGCTGACTTATGAGCTCGAACCCAATTGCAATTGAAATAAACGGATCGCCCCTCCCGGGGCTCCTTGCTTGGCTAGCTGTGTCCGTCTCTCCTTATTCCTCAGCTAGAACGGACAGAAGTTTCTATGACATCTATAAATCCACTTTTTCTAGCAATAAAACTCCCTCCCAGCTCTGCCTCTGGCCGCCACTGCCTGTACAAAGGAGCACGGCTGCAATTTTTGAATGTAACCTTCATATCGTTACTGGTAGCAACCTTTGTGCTTTGGGCACAAGGCTGACACTATTTGTGTGTGGGGAAGGTCCACAAC
>NW_027061552.1:0-1000 GCF_011386835.1 Chrysemys picta bellii | reverse complement strand
AAAAAATGGAAACTAGGACAGATTACAAAGGATAAATATAGGCAAACAAGACAGGAATGCAGGGGCAAGATTAGAAAGGCAAAGGCACAAAATGAGCTCAAACTGGCTACGGGAATAAAGGGAAACAAGAAGCCTTTTTATCAATCCTGTCGGAGAAAAACACAGTTCTCACTCTTTGGTTGGGTACAGCAAAGTCAGATACTTTATTCTCTCTCTATCAATTGCATAGAGGGAGAGAGTGCACTAGGACACAGGGTCTCCCCCTCCTAGGCAGGTCTCTCCCAGGTAAACAATTACAGCAAGCATTTATACCTTTTGTTACAGACAAAAATGAGCAACAGCTGCAGTTTGTTTATACATAGGTCATCCTGATATCTTATTTCCCTCACTTGTTTAGACTCTAGTCTACATACAATATTAGCTACACAAGGTCGCAACAACTTCTCACACAGTTCTTTCCCACTCGCCTCACACAATCCTCGCTTCTACAAATCTCACGTTATTAGGGTTACAGTTAGCCTAACTCTTGCTAACAAACTGTCATGCATTTCAATCCCCTTCTTGTCCATTCTTTCTCTGCTTCCACAATACATTAAAAGCAAGAGGAAGACCAAGGACAGGGTAGGCCCACTGCTCAGTGAGGAGGGAGAAACAGTAACAGGAAACTTGGAAATGGCAGGGATGCTTAATGACTTCTTTGTTTTGGTCTTCACCAAGAAGTTTGAAGGAATGACTAACATAGTGAATGCTAATGGGAAGGGGGTAGGTTTAGAAGATAAAATAAAAAAAGAACAAGTTAAAAATCACTTAGAAAAGTTAGATGCTTGCAAGTCACCAGGCCCTGATGAAATGCATCCTAGAATCCTCAAGGAGCTAACAGAGGAGGTATCTGAGCCTCTAGCTATTCTCTTTGGAAAATCATGGGAGACAGGAGAGATTCCAGAAGACTGGAAAAGGGCAAATATAGTGCCCATCTATAAAAAGGGAAATAAAAACAAGC
>NW_027061551.1:0-1000 GCF_011386835.1 Chrysemys picta bellii | reverse complement strand
TATTTCCCATCAGTTGTTCAGGAGCCTATGCCCTGGGCATAAGCTAACAGATTTCAATGTGTGTCTCTCCACATTCTAGGTGTTCTTTTCACATCTTTGTTGTGCAAGAACTGTGAGAAAATCTATAAGTACCTACATGGGAACAAATATTTGATAATGGCTCTTCAGTCTAGCAGAGAAAGGTGTAACACAAGCTAATGGCAGGAAGTCGAAGCTAGAGAAATTCAGACTGGAAATAAGGCATAATTTTTTAATAGTGAGAGTAATTAACTATTGCAGTGGTTCTCAAATTGTGGTCCGCGAGCTCCATTCAGGTGGTCCGCAGATAGTTCCCTCTAAGGCCGCACATGAGAGAATGAAGGGCCACCCACCCAGGCGTGGCTCCACTAATTAGGTGCCTGGACCCTGGAGAAGACACACATGTAAGGTGAGGTTGTGGCCTTGGGGGGAATAGGGGGTAAGTGGGAGGGGACAGTGGGGTGAGAAGAGGAGGTGGGGGGAATTTGAGATGTACAGGGCTGCAGCAGCCAAAGAAAGGCGACTTTCCCCGGCTCCAGGGCTGCGGCTGCTGGGGAGGGAAGGCCCTCCTTCCCAGCCTCAGCTCTCTGGCTGCTGGGGCTGGGGAGAGACCCCCCTCCTTCCCAGTCCCAGCTCTGTGGCTGCTGTGGTGAGGGAGAGACCTCACTCCTTCCCAGCCTCAGCTCTGTGTCGGCTGTGGTGGGGGAGAGAGGCACATCCATCGCATTAGAAAGGTAAGAATACTGATATTAAAATATGAGTTGTGTGCTTTTATTTGTAGAACAAAAAACAATGTTAATTATTATTAAGGTGTTTTTTTATCCAACGCGCTTTACAATAGCTAGTTAATGGTACAACAACTTTTGGAAAGATCGTTAAGTGGTCCGCTGACACCCTCAGCAATTTTCAAGTGGTCCCCAAACAAAAAAGTTTGAGAATCACTGAACTATTGGAACAACTTACCAAGGGTTGTGGTGGTGTC
>NW_027061550.1:0-1000 GCF_011386835.1 Chrysemys picta bellii | reverse complement strand
CGTTGGGATCTCTGTCAAGTACCTAGCAATGCATCCTAATGACAGTTACAGGAGAATTCCGTGAGAAATTTTTTCATACCTATGATCTGGACTCAATGTCTTATCTTCAGCTATACTCACCAAGGCATGTCTGCCAAATGCCCAGCAGTACTCTGTAATGGCATTTGCAGCATTATTCCATGGGAAATTCGTCACTAGCTAAGAAATGGAATGAATGTTTCATGTTGAGCAATTGTCCCGAAGGGATCTCTGCCAACTGCCCAGCCCTATATCCGATTTGCATTGGGAGAACGATCCAGGAGACATTCGTTCTAGCAGAGATAGGGAGTGAAAGGCACATGTTTATCAATTTGAGCGAAGATATCTCTGACAAACAGCTGCGAAAGGCATTTAGAGGAGAATTCCTGGAAATATTTGTGCCTAGGTGTCCTCTGGAATGAAAGTTTCATGTTTAGCAATTGTCACCAACCGATCTCTGCCAAATGGCTAGCAATGCATGCTAATGACAGTTGCAGGAGAATTCCATGAGAAAAACATGTCTAGCTAAGATCTGGAATCAATGTCTTATGTTTAGCTATATTCACCAAGGCATCTCTGCCATTTGCGCTGCAGTACTCTTTAATGACACTGGCAGCATTATTCCATGGGAAATTCGTCACTAGCTATTGAACGGAATGAATGCTTCGTGTTTAGCAAGTGTCACGAAAGGCTCTCTGCTAAATGCCCAGCTCTCTAACCGATTTGCCTTTGGAGGACGATCCAGGAGACATTCGTCCCTAGCAGAGATAGGGAGTGAAAGGCATCTGTGTATCAATGTGAACGAAAGTGTCTCTGACAAATAGCCAGCAGTTCCTGCGAAAGGCATTTGGAGGATAATTCCTGGAGATATTCGTGACTAGCTGTGATCTGGAATGAATGATTCATATATGGCAATTTTCACGTTGGGATCTCTGCCAAATACCTAGCAATGCATCCTAATGACAGTTAGAGGAGAATTCCG
>NW_027061549.1:0-1000 GCF_011386835.1 Chrysemys picta bellii | reverse complement strand
TCTCTAACCGATTTGCCTTTGGAGGACGATCCAGGAGACATTCGTCCCTAGCAGAGATAGGGAGTGAAAGGCATCTGTGTAGCAATGTGAACGAAAGTGTCTCTGACAAATAGCCAGCAGTTCCTGCGAAAGGCATTTGGAGGATAATTCCTGGAGATATTCGTGACTAGGTGTGATCTGGAATGAATGATTCATATATGGCAATTTTCACGTTGGGATCTCTGCCAAATACCTAGCAATGCATGCTAATGACAGTTACAGGAGAATTCCGTCAGAAATTTTTCCATACCTATTATCTGGACTCAATGTCTTATCTTCAGCTATATTCACCAAGGCATGTCTGCCAAATTCCCAGCAGTACTCTGTATTAGCATTTGCAGCATTATTCCATGGGAAATTCGTCACTAGCTAAGAAATGGAATGAATGTTTCATGTTTAGCAATTGTCCCGAAGGGATCTCTGCCAAAAGCGCAGCCCTCTATCCGATTTGCATTGGGAGGACGATCCAGGAGACATTCGTTCTAGCAGAGATAGGGAGTGAAAGGCACATGTTTATCAATTTGAACGAAGATATCTCTGACAAATAGCTGCGAATGGCATTTGGAGGATAATTCCTGGAAATATTCGTGCCTAGGTGTCCTCTGGAATGATTGTTTTATGTTTAGCAATTATCACGAACGGATCTCTGCCAAATTACCCGCAGTGCATCCTAATGACATTTGGAGGAGGATACAATGAAGAAGTCGTTGTTAGCTATGACCTGTAATGAATATCTCATATTTAGGAATTGTCACGAACGGATCTCTACCAAATTGCCGCCAGTTCATCAGAATGGCATTTGGAGGACGATCCCAGGAGAAATTCATCCCTAGCAGTTATCTGGATTCAGTTTCTCCTCTTTAGACGCTGTCACAAACGAAACTCGGAGAAACGCCCAGCATGTCATCCGAAAGGCATTTGGAGGATAATTCCTGGAAATATTCGTGCCTAGGTGTCCTCT
>NW_027061548.1:0-1000 GCF_011386835.1 Chrysemys picta bellii | reverse complement strand
CTAGCTCCTCATCCGATTTGCCTTTGGAGGACGATCCAGGAGATATTCGTCCCTAGCAGAGATAGGGAGTGAAAGGCACGTGTGTATCAAAGTGAACGAAAGGGTCTCTGACAAATAGCCAGCACTGCCTGCGAAAGGCTTTTGGAGGATAATTCGGGGAGATATTTGTGACTAGCTGTGATCTGGAATGAATGATTCATATATGGCAATTTTCACGTTAGGATCTCTGCCAAATACCTAGCAATGCATCCTAATGATAGATACAGGAGAATTCCGTGAGAAATTTTTGCATACCTATGATCTGGACTCAATGTCTTATCTTCAGCTATACTCACCAAGGCATGTCTGCCAAATTCCCAGCAGTACTCTGTATTAGCATTTGCAGCATTATTCCATGGGAAATTCGTCACTAGCTATGAAATGGAATGAATGTTTCATGTTTAGCAATTGTCCCGAAGGGATCTCTGCCAAAAGCCCAGCCCTCTATACGATTTGCATTGGGAGGACGATCCAGGAGACATTCGTTCTAGCAGAGATAGGGAGTGAAAGGCACATGTTTATCAATTTGAACGAAGATATCTCTGACAAATAGCTGCGAATGGCACTTGGAGGATAATTCCTGGAAATATTCGTGCCTAGGTGTCCTCTGGAATGATTGTTTTATGTTTAGCAATTATCACGAACGGATCTCTGCCAAATTACCCGCAGTGCATCCTAATGACATTTGGAGGAGGATACAATGAAGAAGTCGTTGTTAGCTATGACCTGTAATGAATATCTCATGTTTAGGAATTGTCACGAACGGATCTCTACCAAATTGCCACCAGTTCATCAGAATGGCACTTGGAGGACGATCCCAGGAGAAATTCATCCCTAGCAGTTATCTGGATTCAGTTTCTCCTCTTTAGACGCTGTCACAAACGAAACTCGGAGAAACGCCCAGCAGGTCATCCGAATGGCATTTGGATGCTAATTCCTGGAGAAAGATGTTCCTAGGTGT
>NW_027061547.1:0-1000 GCF_011386835.1 Chrysemys picta bellii | reverse complement strand
AATCTGGAAAGAACGGCTCACGTTTAGCAATTGTCACGAAGAGATCTCTGCCAATTGGCTAGCAAAGCATCCTGATGACAATTGCAGGAGAATTCCATGAGAAACACATGCCTAGCTATGATCTGGAATCAATGTATTATGTTTAGCTATATTCACCAAGGCATGTCTGCCAAATTCCCAGCAGTACTCTGTATTAGCATTTGCATAATTATTCCATGGGAAATTCGTCACTAGCTATGAAATGGAATGAATGCATCATGTTTAGCAATTGTCCCGAAGGGATCTCTGCCAACTGCCCAGCCCTCTATCCGATTTGCATTGGGAGAACGATCCAGGAGACATTCGTTCTAGCAGAGATAGGGAGTGAAAGGCACATGTTTATCAATTTGAACGAAAATATCTCTGACAAACAGCTGCGAAAGGCATTTGGAGGAGAATTCCTGGAAATATTTGTGCCTAGGTGTCCTCTGGAATGAAAGTTTCATGTTTAGCAATTGTCACGAACCGATCTCTGCCAAATGGCTAGCAATGCATGCTAATGACAGTTGCAGGAGAATTCCATGAGAAAAACATGTCTAGCTAAGATCTGGAATCAATGTCTTATGTTTAGCTATATTCACCAAGGAATCTCTGCCATATGCGCAGCAGTACTCTGTAATGACACTGGCAGCATTATTCCATGGGAAATTCGTCACTAGCTATTGAATGGAATGAATGCTTCGTGTTTAGCAAGTGTCACGAAAGGCTCTCTGCTAAATGCCCAGCTCTCTAACCGATTTGCCTTTGGAGGACGATCCAGGAGACATTCGTCCCTAGCAGAGATAGGGAGTGAAAGGCATCTGTGTATCAATGTGAACGAAAGTGTCTCTGACAAATAGCCAGCAGTTCCTGCGAAAGGCATTTGGAGGATAATTCCTGGAGATATTCGTGACTAGGCGTGATCTGGAATGAATGATTCATATATGGCAATTTTCACGTTGGGATCTCTGCCAAATACCTA
>NW_027061546.1:0-1000 GCF_011386835.1 Chrysemys picta bellii | reverse complement strand
GCAATGCATCCTAATGACAGTTACAGGAGAATTCCGTGAGAAATTTTTGCATACCTATTATCTGGACTCAATGTCTTATCTTCAGCTCTACTCACCAAGGCATGTCTGCCAAATGCCCAGCAGTACTCTGTAATAGCATTTGCAGCATTATTCCATGGGAAATTCGTCACTAGCTAAGAAATGGAATGAATGTTTCATGTTTATCAATTGTCACGAAAGGATCTCTGCCAAATGCCCAGCGCTCTTTCAGATTTGCCTTTGGAGGACGATCCAGGAGATATTCGTCCCTAGCAGAGATGGGGAGTGAAAGGCACATGTTTATCAATTTGAACGAAGGTATCGCTGACAAATAGCCAGCACGGCCGTCGAAAGGCATATGGAGGATACTTCCTGGAGATATTCGTGCCTAGGGGTCCTCTGGAATGAATGTTTCATGTTTAGCAATTGTCTCGAAAGGATCTCTGCCAAATGCCTAGCTCCTCATCCGATTTGCCTTTGGAGGACGATCCAGGAGATATTCGTCCCTAGCAGAGATAGGGAGTGAAAGGCACCTGTGTATCAAAGTGAACGAAAGGGTCTCTGACAAATAGCCAGCACTGCCTGCGAAAGGCTTTTGGAGGATAATTCCTGGAGCTATTCGTGCGTGGGTGTGCTCTGGAATGAATGTTTCATGTTTAGCAATTGACACGAACGGATCTGTGCCAAATTACCAGCAGTGCATCCGAATGGCATTTGGAGGACGATCCCAGGAGAAATTCATCCCTAGCAGTTATCTGGATTCAGTTTCTCCTCTTTAGGCACTGTCACAAACGAAACTCGGGGAAATGCAGAACAGGTCATCCGAATGGCATTTGGAGGATAATTCCTGGAGAAAGACGTTTCTAGGTGTAATCTGGAAAGAACGGCTCACGTTTAGCAATTGTCACGAAGAGATCTCTGCCAATTGGGTAGCAAAGCATCCTGATGACAGTTGCAGGAGAATTCCACGAGAAACACATGC
>NW_027061545.1:0-1000 GCF_011386835.1 Chrysemys picta bellii | reverse complement strand
CTGCCAAAAGCCCAGCCCTCTATCCGATTTGCATTGGGAGGACGATCCAGGAGACATTCGTTCTAGCAGAGATAGGGAGTGAAAGGCACATGTTTATCAATTTGAACGAAGATATCTCTGACAAGTAGCTGCGAATGGCATTTGGAGGAGAATTCCTGGAAATATTCGTGCCTAGGTGTCCTCTGGAATGATTGTTTTATGTTTAGCAATTATCACGAACGGATCTCTGCCAAATTACCCGCAGTGCATCCTAATGACATTTGGAGGAGGATACAATGAAGAAGTCGTTGTTAGCTATGACCTGTAATGAATATCTCATGTTTAGGAATTGTCACGAACGGATCTCTACCAAATTGCCACCAGTTCATCAGAATGGCACTTGGAGGACGATCCCAGGAGAAATTCATCCCTAGCAGTTATCTGGATTCAGTTTCTCGTCTTTAGACGCTGTCACAAACGAAACTCGGAGAAACGCCCAGCAGGTCATCCGAATGGCATTTGGATGCTAATTCCTGGAGAAAGACGTTCCTAGGTGTAATCTGGAATGAACGGCTCACGTTTAGCAATTGTCACGAAGAGATCTCTACCAATTGGCTAGCAAGCATCCTGATGACAGTTGCAGGAGAATTCCACGAGAAACACATGCCTAGCTATGATCTGGAATCAATGTCTTATGTTTAGCTATATTCACCAAGGCATGTCTGCCAAATTCCCAGCAGTACTCTGTAATAGCATTTGCAGCATTATTCCATGGGAAATTCGTCACTAGCTATGAAATGGAATGAATGCATCATGTTTAGCAATTGTCCTGAAGGGATCTCTGTCAAATGCCCAGCCCTCTATCCGATTTGCATTGGGAGGACGATCCAGGAGACATTCGTTCTAGCAGAGCTAGGGAGTGAAAGGCACATGTTTATCAATGTGAACGAAAATGTCTCTGACAAATAGCCAGCAGTTCCTGCGAAAGGCATTTGGAGGATAATTCCTGGAGATATTCGTG
>NW_027061544.1:0-1000 GCF_011386835.1 Chrysemys picta bellii | reverse complement strand
TGCACCTGCCCACCACTGAGGGATGAATTCACCTCCTGAACCCCAGAATGGAGTCTTATTGTCCTTTCTAGTAACCTCTAGTGCCAACTCCCTGATACCAGACACCTCTGTGTTCTTGGGGAACCAGGGTGCAGTCTCCAGCCTGACTCATGAAAGACACCCCCCACCACCACCTCTGCTTAAACTAAAACCCATCAGAGGAAAAAACTTGCAGAGAGCAGTGAAGGGCATTGGGTGACACACCTAGACCCCTCCTGACAAGGGTGACAAGATAAAGACATCTCCATTAGCATACAGAATGGAGAGCAGAGACAACTCCCCTAGCCTCATCTGCATGAAAGATGAGACAGGAAGACATCTCAATTTACATACAGAATGGAGAACAGAGAACCACAGTGAACTCTGGGACCAGAAAAAGCAGAGAAGCGCTGCATCATGGGAATCTCTGCTCCAGATGCTAATGAACCTATGGCTGCACTCACCCGGCTCAGCAATTATCAGACCAATTCTATTAATGAATCCTTAATTGATATCCAAATACTGAAGTAGCCTAGTTGCATTGTGAGCTCCCTGGAAGAAAACATCACCCATAGCCAAGAGTGATCAGTTCCTATTGTCTAGTCTAAAGAAACCCCTTGAGTCATCAGTTTACCTATAAACAAATCTAGTGTTCTCCCTTGAACAATTGCAATTTCTCTACAAAAAACCCTACTCACTCTGTAGTCAGGGTTCTGATGCTTAGATCCAAACTATGCATCAGTTCCACTGGAACTCCATCTTCTCCTGGCTGATCGTGCTGGCAGCTCTGCCTGTCTCCTACATTCAGGACCCTCTGCAACCACCATCACCTGGGAACTGCGACCAGTTCAAGCCTCATGGAGTGGGTGAGATCCCCCCTCTTTCTCTCTCTGTGTTTTCCTTTCTACCTTAGGTATTAACCTTTAATAATGTATGTTATGTTGGTTTAGCTTTCCTTGTGTAGTTATCACTATTATTCAAT
>NW_027061543.1:0-1000 GCF_011386835.1 Chrysemys picta bellii | reverse complement strand
GCTAATACATCCCGGAACCATGTTCACTTTTTTTTTTTTTTTTTTTTTTGCAACAGTGTTACACTGTTGACTCATATTTAGCTTGTGATCCACTATGACCCCCAGATCCGTACTGCTTCCTAGGCAGTCATTTCCCATTTTGTATGTGTGCAACAGATTGTTCCTTCCGAAGTGGAATACTGTGCATTTGTCCTGATTGAATTTCATCCTATTTACTTCAGACCATTTCTCCAGTTTGTCCAGATCATTTTGAATTTTAATCCTATCCTCCAAAGTGCTTGCAACCCCTCCCAGCTTGGTATCGGCCCCAAACTTTATAAGTGTACCCTCTATGCCATTATCTAAATCATTGATGAAGATATTGAACAGAACTGATCCCTGCGGGCCCCCACTCGTTATGCCCTTCCAGCATGACTGTGAACCACTGATAACTACTCTCTGGGAATGATTTTCCAACCAGTTATGCACCCACCTTACAGTACCTCTATCTAGGTTGTACTTCCCTAGTTTGTTTATGAGAAGATCATGAGAGACAGTATCAGAAGCCTTACTAAAGTCAAGATATACCACATCTACCGCTTCCCCCCTATCCACAAGGCTTGGTACCCTGTCAAAGAAAGCTATCAGGTTGGTTTGACACGATTTGTTCTTGACAAATCCATGCTGACTGTTACTTATCACCTCATTATCTTAAAATGTTTGAAAATTGATTTCTTAATTATTTGCTCCATTATCTTTCCGGATACAGAAGTTAAGCTGACTGGTGTGTAATTCCTCAGGTTGTCCTTATTTCCCTTTTTATAGATGGGCACTAGATTTGCCCTTTTCCGGTCTTCTGGAATGTCTCCCGTCTTCTATGACTTTTCAAAGATAATTGCTAATGGCTCAGATTATCCTCAGTCAGCTCCTTGAATATTCTAGGGTGCATTTAATCAGGCCCTGGTGATTTGAAGATATCTAACTTGTCTAAGTAATTTTTGACTTGTTCTTTCCCTATTTT
>NW_027061542.1:0-1000 GCF_011386835.1 Chrysemys picta bellii | reverse complement strand
AGACTCTGATCCTACCTCATTTTCATTGGCATTCACTATGTTAGACGTCCAATCGCCACCAACCTTCTTGGTGAAAACCGAAACAAAGAAGTCATTAAGCACCTCTGCCATTTCCACATTTTCTGTTATCATCTTTCCCCCTCATTGAGTAATGGGCCTACTCTGTCCTTGGTCTTCCTCTTGCTTCTGATGTATTTGTAGAATGTTTTCTTGTTACCCTTTATGTCCCTAGCTAGTTTGATCTCGTTTTGTGCTTTGGCCTTTCTAATTTTGTCCCTACATACTTGTGTTATTTGTTTATATTCTTCCTTTGCAATTTGACCAAGTTTCCACTTTTTGTAGGACTTTTTTTTTTTTTGAGTTTTAGATCATTGAAGATCTCTTGGTTAAGCCAGGTGGTCTCTTGCCATACTTCCTATCTTTCCTACACAGTGGGATAGTTTGCTCTTGTGCCCTTAATAATGTCTCTTTGAAAAACTGCCAACTGTCTTCAATTGTTTTTCCCCTTAGACTTGCTTCCCATGGGATTTTACCTACCAACTCCCTGAGTTTGCTAAAGTCACCTTCTTGAAATCCATTGTCTTTATTGTGCTGTTCTCCCTCCTATCATTCCTGAGAATCATAAACTCGACCATTTCATGATCACTCTCACCCAAGCTGCCTTCCACTTTCAAATTCTCAACCAGTTCCTCCCTATTTGTCAAAATCAAATCTAGAACAGCCTCCCCCCTAGTAGTTTTCTCCGCCTTCTGAAATAAAAAGTTGTCTCAATGCATTCTAAGAACTTGTTGGCTTGCCCTTCTGTGTTATTTTCCCAGCAGATGTCTGGTTGGTTGAAGTCCCCCATCACCACCAAGTCCTGTGCTTTGGATGATTTTGTTAGTTGTTTAAAAAAAGCCTCATCCATCTCTTCTTCCTGGCTAGGTGGTCTGTAGTAGACCCCTACAATGACATTACCCTTGTTTTTACCCCTTTTATCCTTACTCAGAGACTTTCAACA
>NW_027061541.1:0-1000 GCF_011386835.1 Chrysemys picta bellii | reverse complement strand
TTTCCATTCTTTAATTTATGAAAATAGATTCCTGTCCCACCTGTTGGAATTCATGGCTATTACAGACACCATCAGTTTTATTCTGGACAAACCCTCAGGATATGATTACAATGCAGTCAGAGGACTGATTGCAGCTCAGGTAGGAATATCTGTGCTAGCTTGAACGTAGCTAGCTTCGTTAAAAATACCACGGGAGACACAGCAGCACGAACCCCTCTGTGCACTAGGAATGTGAGTATGTATCCAGAGTTCCAGGCGGGCTTATACAGCTGAAGCCCATGCCACCATGAGTTCATTGCTCTTTTTAGCCAGGCTAGCTACATTCAAGCTAGCACTGGCATATCTACTGAGCTGCAATCACTGCCACAGTTGCAGTGTAGACACTTCTTCATTTAGGTTTCCTTCTTTCAGAGAGTTTTGAAGTCATCTCGTCCCCAACTGTCACTGGGATCGTCGGCCAGGATGTGGTCTTACCGTGCCAGATCTCCACCAGGACACAGCCGGCCAATATGGAAGTGCAGTGGAAGAAAATCATCCTGGCGAATATAGAGATTGTCCATGAATACAGAGCCCAGACAGGCCAGGATGTGCCAGGGCTGAACTACCAGGGCCGGACTGCGCTGTTGAAGGATGGATTCAGCTCTGGGAATGTGTCTTTAAAGCTGAAGAACATCCAACTGGCTGATAGGGGAACATACAACTGCATTGTGAAGTCTAATGAGCGGAGCGCTGATGCTACAACTGAGCTTCAAATTGCAGGTTGGTGATTTCATTGGCAGGGTCAGATTTTGCCTGTCCATGATGCAGATGTGCAGTGAGAAGAGAACACAAGGCTCCTTGTCCCTCTCTGCGACCTGTATAAAGGCCAGGCAGAACTTCAGTCCCTGTCCCTCATGGTGCCCTGAGGGTGCTGAGCAGGAGGCAGACCGAGCTCAGCCCCACATGAACCAGCCAGTGGAGCTGCCAAGCTCTGCAAAGGGCTGCAAGCTGCATGTAGCAG
>NW_027061540.1:0-1000 GCF_011386835.1 Chrysemys picta bellii | reverse complement strand
TAACACTCACCATACTTCATACAGAGAGGCAGCTTTAATCACACCTTCATGTTGTGACATACATGGGGTACAATCCAGACTAATGAGTAAGTATGTAACCCTTGCCCTCCAACCTGGGGTGCCCTTAGCTGCTATAGCAGCCAGCCTGGACTGCTCACAAACAGCCTCCAGTGTGCAATTCACTCCCAGCTATTTCCAAACATCGGCTGCAGCCTCACCTTGGTTCTTACCAGCCTGGGTTATACAGCAGGAGGACCCCAAAACACCCTCAGTCTTAAATTTTCCTCCAGATAGGTATGTTTTGTACTGCCCAGGATACTGTCCAGGTCTTCTACTGGATAATACAATTTTATATAACAAAATAACAGACTTTAATAGAAATAATATATTCCCAATTTGCCACCCCAAATGGAATTTTCCAGACACGTCAATTTAAACACACTGGATTAGTTAAAAGAAGTTTTACTACAAAGAGATAGACATAAGTTAGTACAAGTAATGAGGCATAAAAGCCAGAAACGATTACAAGAAAAGTAAACATAAGTTAAGCACCAGTTGTATTTTAACTATGTTAAATTCAAAGCAACGTTTTCATGCTTTTAGCAGTCTTACTGGCCAAACTTCTTGGGTCAGGACCCCTTCTCCCAGAAGCCAATAGTATGGGCAGAGAGAGAGAGAGAGAGAAAGGGGTGCCTTGGCATGCTTGTCCCTTCTTTTTATAGTTTCAGTCCCCCTCTTGAAAAAAAAAAACACATTTCCAGCTGAGATCCAAGAGCCAAAGAGTTTATGCTGAAGGATGTTCCCTGCTGTTTTTTTATCCGTTTGAACTTCCTTTGTCTTCTCTTCCTACTCTGTGACTCTGTTTAATGCTTAAATGCTAATTAAGCAGATCATACATTCTCTTGTTTAGAACAGACCTGTTTGTCAACTTCTGTTTGAGTAGGGCTGTGGTTTGGAACATGTATTAACAGCATCATAGATGGAAATTATATAATGTCAC
>NW_027061539.1:0-1000 GCF_011386835.1 Chrysemys picta bellii | reverse complement strand
ATGGAACAGGTTGTTTGGACTGATTCAGAATTTACCAAATTATGGCATACAGAAACAGCAAATATTAATTAGATCATAACAGTTTAAATGCTCCTTTTACCAGCTGTACATTTGTTCATTATTTGATTTATTGCAGACAATTTGTGCATGAAAAATTCAATTGCTAAGGGTTCACTGAGTCTGGGATGCTTGATTCTAATTATCTATTTTCCTTCGTTTCTGTCTGTTATTTTACTTTCAGAGGCAAGACAAACAATGTAACTTTAATACAAATATCTATTAAAAATCCTCAGGTTATTATGAATCAACTTTAAATAGCCAGGGAATTGCTATTATGCAAATCCAGTGATGGGCTTGGAGGGTAAAGAGCTGCAACACAGAGACGTGTTTTACCAGCAGCTCCTTGATAGTATGAGTGAGATTTCCTTCTCAATACGTGTCATTCTTTTAGTCATTGGCTAAGGGTAGTTGGTCCTTTCATAAGACACGTCCATGCAATTTAGGGCCTCTGACCACTCCAATTAAATGATAGCTGCTTGTTTCATTGGTCTAGTCTGCAAATTTCAAAGCTGGGAATCTCCAAAAAAGCCCTAAAAACACACCTAAGGAAGTTAGGCACGGAATTTCCATTGACATTCAATGGGGTTTAGGCACCTGACTCCCTAAGTCTTCTTTGAAAACCTCAGATCCAGATCCGAATGTCTTCAAATTCTCAGGGTGTTTGAATCTGCAGCTTTGGTTTGACATCAGTATCTGAAGACCTACTCACAAAATCTCCATGGGCGAAGAAGGAATCTGCTGAAGAAAGGGGAGTTCCTGGAAGAGGATGTCCATGGGAGCCCTGCCTCACTTGCTACACATTTCTTATGTTCAGGTGTGCCTGTAATGACATGAGAGAGTCTCAGGAGCCCTTGACCAGCCCTTAGCTCCATGCATATCGAGGGTGCATGGCTGGGACAAGCTCTGAGAGGAATGTCCTGGAAAGCTAATCAAGTCTGAG
>NW_027061538.1:0-1000 GCF_011386835.1 Chrysemys picta bellii | reverse complement strand
TTCTGGGCGCAATACAGGTTAACAATGCCCATGGTTCTTTCCCACTAGAACCACATCTGAACAGAAAAAACCCTTCAGCCAATTATTTACTTACACTTTGAAGGGGTGAAATCCAGCCCTGTGCAGACAGCCAGGACAAGGTCTGTGCATCACAGCGGGTTTCAGTGGCACTTCACTGCACCGGTGCTGTGAGTTCTCCTCCTGGATTGGAACAGCCAGTGGGAATCCTGTGAGGTACAGAGCAGAGAGAGGTTTGGGCCACAACGTTCACCTCAGAGGCTGAGCTTCTGCAGACTTTTGGGATGTTCCCATCTGAGGAGGATGATTTTGGCCAGCCCTAGTTCAGAGCTTTCAGTCACCTCAACCGGTGATTCTCTGGCACAATTGATCTAATGTAGCTGAACTTTTCAGGCCTTGCCCCCACCTCCAACACCCCTTGTACCTCACCATTGCCCTCTAACAGCCCCTGTCCCTTCTCTTGATCCCTGCCAAGCCCAAATACAGAGCCTAGCTCATGCTCCTCCTCTCCTAGCCCTTCTCCTTAACCGATCTTCCCCTACCTCTGACAAACTGATCACCGTGCCCTTCCCCAGCTCCTGGAGGAATCATGGCTCCTCGGGACAACCTGGGAATGGGTGGCTTCTACCTCCGGGTGGGGTGTGTGGTTTTCCATCTACACATCAGTGAGAGCCAGTACTTCTCGATTTTACAGGATGAGGTTACGGCTCCCCAAGCTGGGCCAGCTGCAGGCTGCATTGCTGTAGGCGACATGGACAGATCCCAGAACCTGGAAGGCAGAGGGGGGAGGAAACCCCTGCTCATTTCCCTGTCAGAGCCCCCTTCAAAGACGGGCCAAGAGGGGAGGAGAGGACGAAGGGCAGAAAGTGAAGCTGCCCCTGTGGAGAGGGCACTCCTGTAGAACCCACTCCAGTTCCCAGCTCTCCCCCACATTGATAGGTGTGACCTTGGAGAGGTCACTTCATCACCTTCATTCTCTATC
>NW_027061537.1:0-1000 GCF_011386835.1 Chrysemys picta bellii | reverse complement strand
AATCATCTATTTTAAATTAAGGGCAAAATTTATGACAATCTCTTAAATAATTAAAATAGAAGAGGAAAAAATAACATTAAGTGGAACATGTTCACTGCCAAGTTTTTAAGGCAGTCACACCACTGACGTGATAGCTAAGGCCCTGGAAGCAAAGTTAGCTGAAAAACTAACCCAGCTTTGGACAGCAATAGCTTCCTTGAAAGGGGTAGAAAATATTTCCTTCAGTTCTTCAGTGCAGTTTATTCAAATAGTTCAGTTCAATTGACTAGTTCGTTGAAATTCAAGAAAGCCATTGGGAGTTCACAAAACAGGCAAACTGGTTTTCCTCCATCAATCTATGCATAAAAACGAGGTGTGAGGGGATGGATCTACTAGTTCATCAATCTAGTGTTGTATCCTTGGGGGCAGCAGGTTTAGGAAGAAATTACTGGAGACCAGAGAACTGTAAGCCTTAAAAAGCAACCATTTATTTACACACACTGAACTAACCAAACCAGGCAAAACTTTCCTAATAATCTAACTCAGTTGCCATAGCAACACAAGATGCTATTACCAGGGCAACCAAATCCACAACATCTAGAAACACGTGGAGACCAGAATGTATCATTTCAGTTCACTAACCACCAGGGCCGGCTCCAGGGTTTTGGCCGCCCCAAGCAGCCAAAACCAAAAAAAAAAAAAAATTGTCCAACCAGATTTTCGAAGTACTGGTTTACATCTCCTTCTCTCTAGTGTTTATTCATATATTACAAGAAGAATAGAAGCCTTCATCCTTTTTCAACTCCCAAACAGTTTTTTAAATTGGAATGAAGTAGCTGCATTAACTGAAATGAAGAAAATATTCTTTCTGCACCTGCAGAAGAAGCTATTGCTACCAAAATCGGGCTATTTCAACAACTTCTGGACCCCCAGGTGCTTAGCCAATGACTTCCAACAGTTCAGTGATTTGACTTCCTGTGAAACTTGGCAGCAAATATGGACTCCTTTATATATGTATTTA
>NW_027061536.1:0-1000 GCF_011386835.1 Chrysemys picta bellii | reverse complement strand
TTTAAATGAGTTTACTAGGCTAGAGCAACTCTAGGCCTTAACATAGCTTGTCATAGTTTTAAATTTGATTCCCGATAGGTTTGTTAAAGAAACAAACTGTTTTTAAATTTACATTTTAAAAATCCAGGATAAATAAAAAAAAATCCCTTTGGGGGTTTTTTGGTTTTGAAATAGCAATTGATTGGTATTCCCCTTGATTTTAGAAGAACTACTTCATTCGAGAGAATCATAAACTGCTCATATTCTCTTAAAGGAGAGGAGGCAGCAAAATTCATATCAGTAATTTGTTGTGCCTTATTGCTCAGTCTTAACCAAACAGGTGTCCGGAACTCTAGTTAGTCTCTTTTATGGAGGCCAAACTAAGAATCATAGAATCTTAGAAGATCAGGGTTGGAAGGGACCTCAGGAGGTCATCTAGTCCAACCCCCTGCTGAGAAGTGGTAAGAGGAGCAGGAATATTGTCTCCATCCCTGAACCAGTAGCAATTGCACCGGATATTGCCACAAAACCTACATTTTATTGCCAAATTGTCTAAGCCATTCCTCTTCTGCGCTTCCTGGTTTCTACGTTTCAAATCTACAAAACCGTCCCCTTGACAGTCCCCGCCCAGGTGGTGCAGCAGGCAGAGGAACCTTAGCAGTACCACTGTGGCACCAGAGGTAACTCAGCCACCTGTCGCTCACTCACTCCACTAACCCTGAGCATCAACCCTAAGCCTGAGGCCTGCCTTGGGCATCGCTCCCACGGAAACCTGCAGGTTCATTTACTGACTCATGCAAATCACCTGTGGAGAGTTCGCACTGACTGGCGGAATTCACTCTCAAGTCACAATGCCCTTCAGCTCACAGCACCAAGGTAAGGGGCACAGGTGGAAATCAGGCTTTTCTGGTGATGTTATTTTCCAAATGTCGCCAAAATCAACAAGCTTCTTCCCACTGATGTCTAGAAATTCCCTGAAATTTTGGATTCAATTGGATGTAGCCTTCAAAAATAATCGCCT
>NW_027061535.1:0-1000 GCF_011386835.1 Chrysemys picta bellii | reverse complement strand
CAGCCCACTTGCAATCGATTCCTGCTCCCTGGCTCTTCCTCCAGGTGTGGCCTGTGGAGTCAATATGCCTACCTGGCTACCTTAGCCTCTTCCAGTCCTGTGTCGGAGGGACACCCCATCACAACCCCCAACATCTGTAAAAAGAAAAATCCCTGAACTGAAAAAACTATTTTCAGAACCTACTCTGAATATTAGCATGTTCACTCATTACTCTAAATGCAAATCACCTTAATTCCCAGTTCAAACACAGCTGACACACACATATATATATAAGGGAGAGGGCAATGCTAAGATACTGCAAACAGTTACAGTTCACCCAGGGATAAACCTTCAGGGTATCACTCAATTCAGTGCCCCAGAAAATTTTAACTTTCCCACTGAAGTTAATATCGGGGACTCTGGGGTCAGCTTGTGTTGTCTCATAGACTCATAGACTCATAGACTTTAAGGTCAGAAGGGACCATTATGATCATCTGGTCTGACCCCCTGCATGCTGCAGGCCACAAAACTGTCCCTACCCTTTCCTTGACTCTGCTGATGAAGTCCCCAAATCCTGTGTCTTAGTGACTTCAATTTGCAGAGAACCCTCCTGCTAGAGATCCCTGCCCCATGCTGCGGAGGAAGGCGAAAAACCTCCAGGGCCTCAGCCAATCTACCCTGGAGGAAAATTCCTTCCCGACCCCAAATTGTCAGTTAAGCTGGTGTAAATGCAACAACTTTAATGAAGTCACTCACTTCAGATTTATGAGAGCAGGATTTAGCCTTGTGTCTCCTTGTGCTTGATGGCAACTGAGGTAATTGTCTGTGCTCTGATAATTTTGTCGCCAATTTATAAGGAAAAACGATCCTAAATAAGTGCTCATAGGGAAAAAATGTATTAAATTAACCATAAAGGAGTGAGAATGAAGAAAGGAGATAAAAAGCCCGAGGATGCACATTTACAGGTAAAACCTTCCAAATAAAGGTATTATGTCTAGTAGAATTTTTCCGACATTTTCTG
>NW_027061534.1:0-1000 GCF_011386835.1 Chrysemys picta bellii | reverse complement strand
AGGGGATACTTTGGGCTGAATACTCAAAAGGAGTTAGGAGTCTAACTTCCCCTGAAATCAATAGAAGTTAGAAGCCTAAGCATTCAGCCCTTTGTGGGTAGATAAATGCAGCTGGAACTACGCTTCAGCAATGACCACAGGCACTGACTTTTGTTTTTGCAGGTGGGTGCTCACTCTTCTCTGCCCCCACCCTCCCATGCAAGTGGCTGGTAGGTCCTTGGAGGGGGAAGAGGCCAAGCCAGGGTGTGGCTTTGGGGCAGAGGATGGGTGGAGCCATGATCAAGGCACCGGGGCCCACAAAAGATTAATCCAGCCACGTGGGTGCTGGGCACCCACTATGTTTTTTCCATAGGTGCCTGAGCTCCGGAGCACCCATGGAGGCAGCACCTATGGTTATGACAGGGTCTTGGTTCCTGCTCGTAGCAACACAGAGCTCCTCGCTTTAACGATGTCATGCTAAATGTTCAAGCAGAGGAGTCAACAAAAACATCCCACAGTATTTTTAGTCACCCTTTAATTAATTCACAGGTGCATCTCTCTTGACACCACTGCACGGCTGCGCGGCCGGAACAGCGGCAAGGAATGTTAGCTTTGCGTAGCGACAGCTGCGCCGTTTTTCCTAAGAGCAACAGCCGCATAGGTCGGCTTTACGACGGTCATCCGCCACACTTCACAGCTATTCCACTGATGATTATTCTGGTGTGTAAACACAAACTGGATGATAAGATAATCCCATGTTGATGTCTTTGTTTTGTTTACGATTGAAATGTATGCCTAATAACCTGTTACAGGGAGCAGCCCCCGTATAGAGCAAAATCCCATTCCGTTCTTGTCACTCACCTCTCTGGACTACAAGGCTGGAGGGACTATGTGCAAACTAATTGTGCTTGAGTCAGTCACTGCATACTTGTTTCTCAATTCCCTTTGAAGCAAGCCACTCGGTGTGGTATGTCCTTATCGTTCTGCCCATCCTCTCAGTTACTTTCACTTGCAGCATTAT
>NW_027061533.1:0-1000 GCF_011386835.1 Chrysemys picta bellii | reverse complement strand
ACAAAAAGAAAAACCTAAGCTAGATAGCTCCTGATGTCTCCCGAGAGACAATAGGAACTGTGGGTGCCCTGTAGAAGGCTTAATGAGGTCCTTGCCCGGCATCAGACCAAATAAAGGGACATTACAACGATATCTAGTTCTTACATAGCCGTTTTCAACTCTAGCTCTAACAGGATGTCCATATCATTACCCCTATTTTACAGATTGGAGAACTGAGGCACAGAGATGTGAAGTGACTTGCCCAAGCTCATCCACTGAGCCCATGGAAGAACTGGAAGTAGAAACCTGATCTCCTACATGCCACACTGGTGCTGCATCCCACTGGCACACACTGCTTCCCTCAACATTTTCAGCTATAAATCCTTTGACCGGCATCTGGTACATTTATCTTGTTCCACTGCCCTCTCTCATACTAACACTATAAATCAATAGCCAGTGTGGTTTCCCCCAGTGTCTCTTCATCTTACAGTACCTGCCACTCTAGTTCACCATCCCCTTATTCCAGTTGGGTGATGGAGTGAATGACTCAAGGGTACAAATTGGCTACAGAACCTTTCAACTCCTGGCTAGTGTTCTGAATCTAACCCAGGTTGGTAGTGACTGACAGCCATTGCTGCCTGACACCCGTTGAGAATCCAGTGATCTCAGCTCAGTAGCTCTCCAAAATGAACTAGCAGGTGCATCCAGTTTCATGGTAAAGGTAGAGGAGTCAAGGTAGACTGTAGCACATACAAGAGTATCCTATGCCCTTTTCCACCCTACCTCCATTCCAGCATCTACACACCAGGTTTCTACATGCCACAGAAGGCTGGGATACAGTACTTCGCCCTAGAGCTTGGAGTCATTATTCAAAGTTGATTTGCTGAAAAGTGCCATTTGGGGGTAATCAAAACTAACCATGAATTTGGGCTGAATTTGGTGAATAATTTCAGCCAAAAAAAAAAAAAGAAATGAAAAGCATCTTTTGAAAGAGTTGAAATGCTTCACTTTTACATTTTTG
>NW_027061532.1:0-1000 GCF_011386835.1 Chrysemys picta bellii | reverse complement strand
ACAGACAAAAGGTTGCTAAAAACATGAAATTAAACCCACGGTCACCACCGAACTAAACAGAGACAAAAGAACCATTTCCCCAACTGAAAGAAACAGAACAGCAAAGCACACCCACTCTCAAACACTCCCACAATCCTCAAGAGAAAAAAAGGAACCATGCACATGGCTTACAAGTCACTCAGAAATAATCGTGCGTGTCAATCCCACTTCAGCACAAAGCTGACCAGTTGGATTTCCCAAAATTGCTGACAGTGTTTTCATTTCCATTTTGTGGGGGCATTGAAATTTGTAGGTTTTTCACATACTTTTCACAGAGGTTTTTAAATCAAGAATTTTGTTTTTTTATCCAGTTTTCCCTTCTTGGCTAAGTCCTTTGAAATGCTATTGTATTTACTATGACTTCCCAAGTTACAATTACTTTTGGTTGATTATTTTTTTCCCAGGCACTATAAGGAAGAACTAGCAGGAGCTCAGTAAGTATTTCAACTCAAGTCAGACAGATAGTCAGTTATTTCCAGTCCTCGTGATGAGAGAGAGGGAGTGATTGTCATGTTTAGATTGCTATGATTGCTTTGGGGTAGCGTGGTTTTTTTTTCTTTCAGTTTCACTACAGCAACATGTCAGTAGCAAACATAGCATGGAAACAAAATGAAAATGTGCACAGAAGATAAGACCGAGAACTGAACTTGATGGTGGTGACACCAGTTTTAATCAGGGATGGTTGATGGATTTGGCTTGGAAAAGAAGTGAGAACTCATCACCTCCCTGGAAAAGTTTCCCAGCGTGCAGAGCCAAACTCATGCTGAATCTTTTCTGAGCCCCTGAAAAGTTTGCAAATCTTTATCTCCCTGCAACCCATCACTTCACCACCAGAAACACAAGCACCAAAGTAACACTGGTATTGACACTCAGTAGATTTGCTATTCCTGGGAGATTTCCAGACCAGCTTTACAGACTGAAGCCGGAGCTATACTACAAAGTTTTGCTGGCATAGTTGCAT
>NW_027061531.1:0-1000 GCF_011386835.1 Chrysemys picta bellii | reverse complement strand
GATGGATGCAGAGTACATCACAGCTCCAAAGTTACACAGAAATCTTCTCCCTTTATATACATTACACATCTCATTGAATTTACTATACATTGCCTCACACATTTTTGGATTGGCTTAGTTACTTTGCAGGGACCAATCCCTGTGCAGCATGCGCTGTCCATGCACTGCCCATGCCTTGACTTCCTCTTTACCTCATCTCTACATTCTTAACTTATTTTGTCCCTTGTTACCAAGTTCATAGTAAATAGTTCCCTGGGTGTTCTCCCTCTTATGTGAGTTGGCTCAGACAGTCTGTCTTCTTACCCTCCTGACTTATTTACTTATCTTATTTAGCACAAGCAGCCCGTTTTCAACCTGATGATTCATTTATGTCCCTAATTCTAGCTTCCAAAAATGAGGCCTCCCTCTACGTGTTAAGTACTCATGGCAGGCCAGGTCTTGGCTACACTGCGTAGCTTCAGTGAGCAATTTTCAGGCTCTGGGCTTTTTGTGAATTGTTGAGTGCAGTTATTCACTGATTGCTATTCATGTCGTCCACCATATATGGTGGTATTTCTGCTCCCTGATTGGGTGACTGAAATTTCTTAAACAGAAAAGCAGTAAATAATGAATAAATAATATCAATCAAGAATACATCTGTCCAGGCATGTAAATAGCCCATCTCACGGTAGTATTTGAGCATCTTGTTCCCATCCACACATGGGTATCTATGCAAAGATCAGCTGACTCTTCCAAACAGTACTGTGCAGGGGCACTGGAACAATTTGTATGGATGGGGTGGGGGTGCTGAGAGCCATTGAACCAAACTGCAAACCCTTTAAGTAAATCACTTCAAGCCAGGGGGTGCTGCAGCCATAGTGCAAAGAAAAGCTTATGAATGTTTGTAAAGAGGGTGACACCCCTTCCTATTCAAAGGGGCACCACAAAGTCCCAGTAGTATTTCAGTGGCACATTGGTCTTGTGCTGGCTTAATCCATAGAGGTGAAATTTTACCCACAGT
>NW_027061530.1:0-1000 GCF_011386835.1 Chrysemys picta bellii | reverse complement strand
CCTCAGGAATGAGGTACAATCACTTTGGTGTGCACTTGTACACAGAAGGTCACATCCTCAGCCATGCTGTGACCCCTTTATGCCCAGTAAAAGGGCAGGAGTAATGCAATGGGAGCCCAAAAAGCCCATATCCAGCTGGGAGAAGACAGCTTCAAAGCTGCCTCCCCTCACAGCCCTGTAGAGGTCTGTGGTATTGCAGAGGAGGCTGTCATATCATAGACTGGCCCCAGAGCAGCCCAGGATCAGGAGGGGGCAAAGGTGGCTTAAGGTGACCATATCTTCCACCTCCTCCCTGCTTGCCCTGGGCTGCAGTTCTGTTTGCTCTACACTAGGCCTCTTAAAGTTGCAGTACAGAATCTCTCCCGGAAAACTGAAGTTGCTCCTCTGCATACAAACTAGGAGCGATGCTCATATTTGTAATATACTGTCCCTTTCTTTTTGCTGTTGCCATAGAAAGGTGCTGCAGATTCTTCTGGGGAAAGACCATAAAGACGTATTGAACTGTCCTTGCTTTGTGCAATACAGGACAAGTAGGTCATCTAGGATGACTATCTGCCTATGACACTCCACAGAGCTCTTCCACTCTAGAGCGCCTGTTATTCCGCTGAGCTGCAGACTTGTTTCAAATATTGATACCCCAGTGCCCAATAACATGCCTGTATTAAGAATATTGAAGTGCGGAAGAGCTGAACTTCTTGACCATGCCCCTTCCACACATTGTAAGCAGCTGCCACCCTCTCCAGTGATGGTGTGGCCTCAGAAACAAGGCTGCAGTTCATAGAAAGGAGTGGGATACAGGAGATATTCAGCAGATGGCATTCTCTCTCTCAGATCCACTGTGCAGGGCTCACTTCTGTTATTCCACTCGCCTGGCACACAAGGTCTCCTAAAACAAACTGCTGTGTCAGCCTGGAAAGCTACATCAGCCTTAACATTGAATTTCACAATGAACCAGTTTTTGGTAGCTACGATCTGCCCTGACAATCTGTTCTCTTGGTGA
>NW_027061529.1:0-1000 GCF_011386835.1 Chrysemys picta bellii | reverse complement strand
CTCATTTGCACCACTACCATACTTTCAAAATCATGTTAAAATGCACTCCTTCAGGCATAGATCAGCTACCTCCTTGACATTGCTGCTTAAAACTCCATTGCCATGATGCCTGCATTGACAATGGTAGGCAGCTAGTGTGTTGAGACACCTGCAGCCAGTATGGTCTCATTGTTCCCTGATGCTCCCCTGTCTGTCTCTTGATTTATACGTTGTTCCTACCCCACAGACCTTACAGTCTCTTTTCTTGTTTGCTGTTTGTACAGCACCTTGTACAACAGGAGCCTGGCCCAGGACTGGGGCTACTAGATATTACCACAATAAACATAAAAAAAAACATAAACCAAAGGGGCTGTAATGGGGTATATATCCTATCCTGGCCATGAAAGGTTTAATATGGCCCTATTAACCCCACTGGCTCCACCTTAATTAAAGATGAATCCCAGCTGGGATTTTAGTTTAATGACAGGAAGTCTGGAGGAGAGGGAGGGTAGTAAGAAAAGAGTGAAGAACTCTGTATTTGCTGTCTGGGACTAGAGAAAAAGACCAGGAGAGTCATAGAGGAAGACCAGGGGGAGGGTTAGCCATGGGATTCTTCCTTGAGTAGAAAAGTCGAGCAGAAGGACGAGAGACATGGGAGTGCGTGATGGAGTGTACCAGGCCTTGTGGGTCCTACCACATCCCACCCCAGAAAGAGCAATAGAGGTGGGTCTTCCAGACTGCATAGAGACACTGCGGGGGAAACAGCCAATCAGAGTATTGCAGGCCCAGTTAAAAGTGTTGCTGCCTAGAGTTAGAGGAACAAGGCTGGCTGAAGGACCTACAGTACCAGGGACAGAGCAGGTGCTGGCAGGGGCCAGGGGAGCTAGAAAGAGTTCCTGACTGGCTGCCATGACTTAAGCTGGAAGAAGCTTAAAGTAAGGGCAAAGCCGAAGGGGAAGGGGCCACATGGGAAGGGGGGAGAAAGAGGCTGAAGACCCAGAAGAGGGTCAGCATTTGTGGA
>NW_027061528.1:0-1000 GCF_011386835.1 Chrysemys picta bellii | reverse complement strand
TTTTGATCTACATTCCTGGAAGGGGACTAATGTGAAGAGTGACTCGGCTGCAGAGCTGGGGTCAGAGACAGGCTGCCAAAGGCGATAAGTCTCCAGGAAGGAAGCTCTCGGGGCACAGCCCATTCCAAGGTAGAGAGACCATTGAAACCTGGCCCACAGCGGGGCTGTCAACATTAGTAATGGAGGGTTCGGTGATAGACCCATTGGAGTAATTGAGGCCTGAGCCCAGGGACAGGGCTACAGATAAAGATATTGTTGAGGGCACCGTGGAAGGCCCTGTTGGACCTGTACCTCGGAAGGGGTTTGTTCTATTTGTGGTTCACACAGACCGGGTGTAACTCGGCCGGAGGGGTGAGTCACTACTGGCCCATCTGAGAAGACCAGAATGACCGGCAGTGGGCACCACGAACAGCACAAGCTGAGAAGAGTGCAGGCCTGTCTAGAAGGTGCTCGCATGAGGTGAGTGGCACCCTGTTACACCGTGGAGAAGGCTGTGGTGGTGAATGTTGATAAAAGGGCAGGATCTGGATTTCCAGGGAGAGAGTCCTGGGAGGTGATCAGTAGGGGAACAGAGCAGAGAGGAAGTTAAGAAGCATGAAATGTCAGGGCCAAAGAGAGCAGAAATGGGTTTGTTTATATTTTTGGTTTGGGATTTACTGGGGAAGCCCTGCCAATCCGGGCCCTGAATGAAGTGTGACTGTAGAGAGACTGTGCAAGAGGCCTGCTGATAGGCTTGGTTGGAAGCCACTACAGAGGACAGGCTTGGGTTTCTGTGTGAGCTGCTCATTGGCAAAGTGGCGTGAAGGGGAAATGGACTACTGGAAGCCCCGAGTAACGGGTGTATGGACCATTGGGCCAGAATCCAGGGGCAGCAGACCAAATGGAGGGATAAGACATTTGTTTGCATTGGACTTTGTTACCTCAGAAAGGGTGGGACTAAGCCTGATGTGGCTAGAGGGCTGAGCCATGAAGAGAGGCAGGCTGCTGCAGGCCCAGGGTG
>NW_027061527.1:0-1000 GCF_011386835.1 Chrysemys picta bellii | reverse complement strand
AGATGTATTTTATCTCCTTCCTCTGAAGCATCAAGGATGGCCATGGCTGAAGATGGGGCATTGGCAGGGAGGGACAGGGCTCTGAGGTATCACCGAGCATTATCTTGCTCAGGTGCTTGGCTGGCTGGTTCTTGCTCACATGCTCAAGGTCTAACTGATGGCCATGTGTGGGGCAGGAAGGAATTTCCCCCCATGTCAGATTGGTAGGTACCCTGGGGGACTTTCACTTTCCTCTGCAGCAAGTGGGTGTATCTCATTTAATCATTCCCCTGCTGTTGCAGGGACCTCAGGGACTGGTGCATCTTGGTCCCTTCTATTCTCTGCCTGAGACACATCATAGTCTATTCCCCTGTGGGTTGTGACACTTAAGTTTCATCTTGATTGTTGGGTTAGAGTGCAGTGTAGGTGGCCTGTGACGTACAGGAGGTCAGACTAGATGAGCTGTGGTCCCTTCAGGCATTAAGCTCTATGACTGCTCTCCTAGGACACTGAACTACAACCTGAGCAGCAATCACTTGGCCAAGCAAGGGACTAATGGAGAACCGTATTCCCCACCCCCACTACATGGATCCGCTCAGCTCAATAAAGGTGAGGATTAACCTAACCCTACAGCCAGAGCACCAGCTTTTCAGTGGATGTAAACTGGGATAGTTCTCTTTTTGTAATGGTTCTTCCATCCTCAAGTTGAAAATATCTCAACTAGGCCATTTTTGTTAGCTCATGGCTTTATCTTCATTGCTGACTGGATTATCTTTATATATAGTTAGCTGGCTCCCTGCTGAGACTCATGCTTAACTGCAAAAAATATATTTCACGCACTTTGCAAAAGTTTCCTTCTTTAGAAACTTCTCTACCATCGCAGGAGGTGCAATTGGCTCTAATTGATTTTCTTTTTCAGTGCAAATGGAAGACTTGGGGGGGAAATGGATGAGTAAAGCAATGGGTGAATACGTTCCTTTTTCTTTCCAGCTCATTGGTTCAACTTCACACATGGTGGGAG
>NW_027061526.1:0-1000 GCF_011386835.1 Chrysemys picta bellii | reverse complement strand
GCACGTGCTGCTCTAATGTACCAACTAAGCACTCATCGCATTCTAGCACTGCTACAGACTCTTGGGCCCCTGAAAGAAGGGGAAAGGCCCAGCACAAGCTAATGGAAAGTCTGGTGACACAAGGGACTGCACACTAAGAATTGTAACAGTTGGGCATGCAAAAAGTCAGCAGCAGCCAGAGACTGTGTTATGTGTCATAGGAGCCAACAGCACTGGGACCAGAGCCTAGATTCCTAATGATTTTGCCGTCCCCATACAAGAAAGAATGACCGACCTCTACCCCTCCGTCACTGTGGCAACACACACTCCAAGCTGGATTTTAAACACACGCTGTCTGTGCACCCTCCTATTCAGAGGAGGAATTGGGAATGGAATGCAATACATGCTGATTCCATATTTAACACCCCGACCAGCCTTTCTTCTTGTCTGATCCTGCACACTCCCCTCAGCATCCTCGCTGCTGCCCCAAATCATCCTAGCTCTTGCAAAGACTTGTTTTCCCTCCTCACCTTTATTATTCCCCTTCCTGAAATGTGAGGGTCAGAGAAGAGCTCTGTGCTCCATTTCGGCCTAAAAGCAAAACCTTCAATTAGACATCACACCATATCATTACAGTGACTTAGATGACTGATTTTTTTTTAAATGCAAAAATACTTATGAGCTCATTTAAATCCTAACGAGCTATTGTCTAGGCAGAGCTGCCACAAGGCCACGCATAGGCTTTCTCAGCAGGCTTTGAAAACCCAGCTGCTGCCTTGGATTCATTGCTTCTGAGGACCAATCACCAGAGGGAGCTCCAAGGGAAGAATCTTCTGCCCAACATTTGGGAAGCAGGCCTAGGGGCAGGGAGGCTGACTGGAAAGGGACTTCCTCCCTCACCACCATGGCTTGCCAGTTCCTCCCTAGCAGCTCTCTGAAGGCTATTCCAGCCCTATGGTTGGAGCACCATCCATGGTTCCTTTGTACAGAAATGGAGAGTGAAAAGAGCCACATGGCAGTC
>NW_027061525.1:0-1000 GCF_011386835.1 Chrysemys picta bellii | reverse complement strand
GGTTCCCCACCATCACCCGCTCCCGGCTATTTTATGTATAATATTGGCTCTCTCATTTCACTCTGGACTCCAAATAAACGGGACATCAAGGACCAGATTTTCACAAACATCCGTACATAAATACAGTCTCCAAAGTGGCCTATAAACTCAGCAACATTAGGAAATATTTTTTCTGACTTGGCTAATTATTCTTGAAAATTGTATCCAATATCTTCAATATATGTACCCAGATTCTCTCCTCCAACTTTGCCTGCTGTCTGCTTTCCCCAGACAAATACATCCCACACACCGGTTTTTATTTGTTTATTGTATTTCTATTTAAAGCACATCCAACTCGTCTCATGTTTGAGCTCCACTATTTCAGTTTCTGCTATCCAGGAGCAACGAGGGAAAGCAAAATCTTTTCGGCAGCTTTCCCTTTAAATACTCAAGTGTGTAGAACAATAGATAGAGCTTAGTGAATATCTTCATCAATAAGTCCATCTCTGACTTGCGGAGCTCTCTAAGCCATCTGGACCTATTATCCAAATTGCATACATGAAAACCACTGGATGTGAGGCGATTTTAATGTGCACGTTCCTGATTTTAATGTGCAGTCTGGGCATACTACACCATGGTAGTGCTGTAACGGAATACAATAAATTGGAGCAAAACAGACTGAAAACAACCATTTCACAGTGGAGACTTGAATTTATTCAACAGGTGGATCCGCAAAGGATCCAAAAGAAGCAAGTGATGACAGAGGAATTTCATCTAAGGATGCTTATGCATTTTTATTATTTAAAAGCACTTTGGAGCTTCCCTTCAGTGACTGTGGGAGAGATTTTCTGAGTTGGGAGGTAGGAGAACTAGTCCAACACTAGTGTTCCTAAATCCCTTATACACTTCTGAAAATCCTTCCCCCTCCCACATTAATAGAGCAAGACATTAGAAAGGAAAGGGGTCTATTTATTGTTTATTGACACCACTTATTCCAGCAAAATGCTGGTGCCAAAATATT
>NW_027061524.1:0-1000 GCF_011386835.1 Chrysemys picta bellii | reverse complement strand
GGGAGGGGGAATCCAATGAAAAGGATGAACGGAAAATAAGCAGAGAACAGAGTGAAAAGCTAATAGACTGCAAGAGACGCAGGAGCGAGGGGCTGGAAGAACAATTCTAACATCAGTTGATTTTTGGGTGGGTGGAGAGTATGCGTCTATCCTTAGGGCTGTGTGAGCACTCCTGCAAGTCAACAGTTCCTAACCCAGCCCCTGGGGGCAGCCCAGCACAGGACGAAAGGGTAATGGTGTCTCATTGGGGTTCCCACTGCATGAACTTCCATGCTCAATTGCCCCCACACCTCTTCCCTGCAAGCCATCCTCTAGTAGTGGCTACAGTTGGCCCCTGCCAGCAAAAGGCTACTTCCCAGCCCAGTTCCTAGTGTGCCTGCTACCCCACCTCCCCACTGCCCCCAGCTCCCAGGCTAGTATTTCCCACATGCACCCTCGGGTTCATTATTCAGTACCTGTGACCTCAGGATGTCATTTCCTGTCCCTGTACTTTGGGCATCACGGCTGCTCTATAAACTGGTTAACTAGACCCTCTCTCTGCCTCCGCCAGGGTGGAGGGAAGCTAACTAGTAATGAGCCAGCAATTTCTTTACAATAGGGTGAGAAGGCTCATTAAATCATCCATTCTTTAGAAGTTCCCTGGTTGCTGATTCTAATGCCAATTCCCTTGCTTCAAAAACAAATAAATAAAGGAAAGAAAGAAATTTGATTGTTTTTTTATTTGTTCAGATTTATCTTTAAAAAAATCAATCTCGGTGACATTTGAAAGAAAAGAATCCAAACTCCAGGAGCAAATTAGCAAACCTCTAACCAGTTTCATCCAATCTAACATAGATTTCTTTTTTTCTCATTCTCTGTTAAACTAAATTTCCAAATTGAGGAGGGGGGAAGGGAAATCAATGTTTTCTGGAGTCATCATTGAAAATGTCTGACTATAATCAAACTAGATAGTAAGTGAGAAATTAATCCTAAAATCCAGCCTTTTTATTGGCATATTTAT
>NW_027061523.1:0-1000 GCF_011386835.1 Chrysemys picta bellii | reverse complement strand
GGTGGCTTTATTTCTGGTCAATACAGAGAATGTTAGTTCATGATAATTTAAGGGAGATTAAATTTCTGTATGATGAAGAAACTATAAATTGTGTTACACTGAGAAATGAAAGATGGTTCGTTAGAGAGATGTAATCGACCTCTGTTTATTCCGGATGACAAATCTGCAAATTAGGTGTGTGTTTTTTTTTTTTTTTAAAATAACATATTTTCCATTCAAATATATAAGACTATTGAGACTTGTTAAGGATGTTTTTTTGCCACATTGCTTTATGTGGCATCTCATGACATTCTCTGCACTAATCCAAAGCCACTGAAGGTAACTGGAATTTTTCCATTGACTTCAATGGGGCTTGGATCAGGTGCTAAAAATGTAGAAATAGAACAAGAATAATTAATAGTTAAACGTGCTCTTCTGATAGTCCAGCTTCTGACTGAGGACATACAAATTGACATACTTTCCGGGTCCATGAACAAGTAAAATCCCATCCTTAACCAAAACCTTGCGTATGCGTTTTTGAGAACGGTCCATTAATATAAATATTAGACCAAACGCTAAAACTCTGATGCTGCTCTCTCAAGTGTTCTGCACAAGCATGAATTTTACCCTTCATGAGTGTGGAAAGATGACACTACAGGTATCTGCAGCAACCTGAGGTTAAGCAATATAAATTCCTGAGAAAATGCTGAACATTTTCAAACCCAATTGCCTAAAATGGATTAAGAGCCCACGTTTAGATCATTCGGGTTGCACATTTTAGTCAGCTGTCTTCAGGCAGAGTCAGATGTTAGTCATCTATTTAAGAACCAGCATTCACTTTGAGTGACATTCTCATACAAGGAAATCATGCTGGGTTAACATAAACAAGATATATGACAGTGAATAAATCAGTTCCTGCCGAAAATATAAATCACATTAATAGGTTGTGCATTCATTAGTCCATGTAGACCCTGCTGGTGTGCACTAAAGGTCCCATAGTGTGCTCTAACATAGTGTGGTT
>NW_027061522.1:0-1000 GCF_011386835.1 Chrysemys picta bellii | reverse complement strand
ACAACCATCCTTTGTTCTGTGTTTGCATAGCACCCAAGACAATGGGGTCCTACCCCATCACTGAGATCCTACTGCAATACCAATAAATAATAAACAAGTAAAATTTTGTGATATTTAAAAAAAACCTATAGAAAGTATTTCATTCCCTTTTAAATACTATAGATTTTATTCTGATTTCGATAGAACCCTAAAACATTCTACAAAATCTTATAGACTTCATTAATGTCTATAGGACTTCTCCACAAGGGATTGGTTTAATGAGGACAACTTTGTAATTAACTGGTGATATAGCCCTAATTGAATAACTCCTCACCAAGGCTACGGGAGCCTAAAAAGAATCGTTGAAATGGCTTTTCAGTTTTCTACCCAAATTTAGCAATGACCGTTCAAATGCTGATATTTGATGATTATTTCTGTTTTTAACAAGTCTCAGGTGAGTTTCATGACATGCTGCTGAATCTTGTAAGTGGCTTCCAGTCATGCATGCAGTAGCAGCACAAGTTAATTCTTTACCTGCCATGAGACCTTGCAAAGCTGGATGTCATGTGTTAAAGAGAGTTACAACATTGGTAGCCCATTATTTCTAATGGAGATAATATCTTGTTGCAGTGTGACACGAGACCAATCAGAAGTTACATTCTGTCAGCAGTGCATGTTTTTCTATTATCCTGTTCTACAGAGACGAATCGGGAGGATAATAGAATATTGCTCATCTCATTTTTAAGACTTATTTTACATTTCACATAGACCTATGAAGTAGTCCATAGGGTGCTCTCTGAAAGGTGATTTTTTGAGAGGGGGTTCTTTAAACTTATGCAGACTTTCAGTCTGAGACCAGTGATAGACATGGTTGAACCTCACAAGGTTTGGAGGATGTGCTTGGATAATCAGCCAAAAGTTCAATTGTTTATGGGCTCCTCCAAACCTATTGGAGATGGTAGAAGTTTTTCCATTGAGTTTAATGGCTATATATATGAACAGCTGAGGTTTCCCCAACTTT
>NW_027061521.1:0-1000 GCF_011386835.1 Chrysemys picta bellii | reverse complement strand
TTTAAATGGTATTCTTTAATCAAAAGGCATATTCATAGATTCTAAGGCCAAGAGGGACGATTGTGATGATCTAGTCTGACCCTCTGTATAACCTAGGCCAGAGAACTTCCCAAGTAATTCCTAGAGCAGCTATTTTAGATAAAACATCCAATCTTGTTTTTAAAAGGCTACGAGTGATGAAGAATCCACCATAACCCTTGGCAAGCAGTTCCAATGGTTAATTACTCTCACTGTATTAAGGTTATTTAGGCAACACATAGGCCAAAACCAAATACGGTGGCTAAATTGTGCCTTATATTCGACTGCCACAAAGAAACAGGATATAATTGTCAAGAAAGAATTACAATCCTAAAGCATCTATACATTCAGAGACTGAAGTATCACCTAAGTCAACCCTGAAGGCATGGAACAAATGAAAGTTTGAATCTAAACGAGCCTGAAAGGTGTTATTTTCCTATAATTTCAAGGAAATAAGGACAAGGGTATAAAATTCTGAAATGAATGTGCACATGCACACATAAACTCTACTAGCCTGCTCATACAGCAAGTATGCCACAATTCATCCTGTCCATCTCTACAAGTAAGCTGCCACAGATAGCTAAGAATAACTGAAGACTCAAGAAGAAACCAAGCCAAGGAAAATCTTTCCAAGCCTTCATCATGGATTGGGGAAGGAAAGTTAACTAAGATCCTACCAAGGGATTAGATCGAAACTCTTGTCATTTTATTAGGATAGGAAGATGATGTTATAACAAAATATTAACAGTTTCTCTGTTAATCACCAGATGGTTAAATCACGTATTCCTCAAGACGAGACAATGCTTAAACATTGGCAAACAGAGAAATAGTAGGATTTAACTTGATTAAAGTTTCTTAATATTCAGAATTGGCTTGTTTTAAGGCAGCTCCATAAATGGATTATTGTAAGTAACTAATTCAAATAGTTTGTTCCATTTCTTATGATTTCGTGTAAATGGCTTACTGTCCCACAATTTTAAAC
>NW_027061520.1:0-1000 GCF_011386835.1 Chrysemys picta bellii | reverse complement strand
TGTCTAGTTATTTACAAATAACCATTAGGATCTACTTGCCCTTAAACAAATTATTTTGCCCATATAAAAAACATTTTTAAGTATCTAATATATTAAAACCGAAGTCACAATAATTTGGGGAAACAATCCACTCTGATCTTAACTTACAAGAGAAAAGCACCCCCCAGAGGCAGTTCACTTTCCAGGGTACAATGTCTGTTAAAAGCTCTCCCCACAGGGAGACCTGCAGAAGAGATTGTAATGGGATAACTAGCTTGTCATTTGTATTGTTTTATTTAATGTTTTTCCCCATTTCTTAAATAATAAAATAGCCATGGGTAGTAATTGTGATTTTGCTTGGATACCATCACTGTGTCCCCTAAGGTATGTAAAAGAACCCCTGTGATTATAATAATAGGAGTCACCTACCCTGAAACACTCTTTATGGACAGCCTATATCAAGAATTCTATCTTTTAATTTTGGTTTTCCCTGAGTTTGCAATAAGACGAACAAACTAGTAAGAGCTGGCCTGCCATTTATTGTTTCTCCTGGCTACACGTTTTTAGATAAACAAGGTGGCTTAAGTAATATCTTTTATTGGACCAACTTCTGTTGGTGAGTGTGACGGGGCTCCACTCAGCACAATGGTGCCTCCTGCTAGACATCTTGAGGATTAACACTGCAAGTCGGTACGCCCACTCCTGGTGGTGCCTCAGTCACTGTCATTTCTGCTTCTAGACCCACATCACTCTGAGGACCATGGCATTCTCTTCATGACAAAGCCCCCCGGACATATCATGATCTGCGCTACCCTCTTCCAGGGACGAGATTTGTAGTCCAACTGTCCCACCATTTCCCAAGTGGGGGCTACAGCCAGTTGTCCAGCCACTTCCCCATGGCCCCAGCACTCTCTTCACCCTTGCCTCAAGGTCTCAGCCTGCAAATCCCAGCAGCCAACCAGGAGCTCTTCTCTAGCTCCTCTGGTCCCTGCTAGCAGCACTGCTCTGTCCAAGGTGTTAG
>NW_027061519.1:0-1000 GCF_011386835.1 Chrysemys picta bellii | reverse complement strand
AGGCCCCAGCGCCGGCCAGAGGTCAATCTGGCCACAATGTAAGGCCAAAACTTAGGCTCAAAACTGTTCTAACTTGTGCCAGTGGCAACAGGGCTTTAGAGAATGCTCTGGTTGTCTAGAATTGCTATAGCCCAGGGCTTTCTGGTCACACCTCCTCTTTATTACCAGGGCCCCATTGTGTTAAATGCTGTGCAACCACACAGTGGAGACAGTCCCATCTCTGAAGCACATCCAGTCTAAACAGACTAGTCAAAGTGTTTGCAGAGAGGGGGGAACAGAGGCACTGGGTGGGGTGGCAACTTCCCTAATGTCACACAGCAGTTTGTTGGCAGAGTCAGAAATAGAACCCAGAAATCCTGAGTCCCAGTTCAGTGCTCTATCCACTGGGCCTTCTCTCTTGAGCATGCCCTGGACTGGAAAGGTAGGTGGTAAGAAGTGGCTCACAGATGCAGCCCTGAAGTACTCTGAGGTGTTTGCTATCATTGCCTCTTGTAGAGCTCTAGGTCAGAGTCTGGTGGGGAAGGAGGGCTCAGACTCCCCTACCATCTACCCTCTCACGAAGGGGGCACAAACACCTTCTTGCATACCCCGTGGAGATAAGGGAGAATAGTCACATTGTAAGCCCTGAGGCAAGGTCAGGCAACCCACAGGGGCGTATAGGTGGGTAGAAAACCCTTTCTTTTGTGGGGACATTGGACTGTATATATTTTGTTGGACTCTGTTAGCCCATAAGAAGGCGGACTTGATTGATCTGGTTGGAGGGTCGAGTTGCTGCCTACTTACAAGGGGACCACCACAGCGGCAGAGCAGTTGCTGGATAGGGACAGAGGAGACGGGAGGGAGCTGGGACCCAGTTGCCTGCCACTAAGTGACACCAGCATCATCACAAACAGGAAAACAAACTCCCACCCAGCTCTAGCTGGAGCAGTTTGGGAGTAGCGTGAGAAACACTCTTCCCCCACTTGGAAAGGGACAGATTGCTGGAACTGGAAGATCTGGA
>NW_027061518.1:0-1000 GCF_011386835.1 Chrysemys picta bellii | reverse complement strand
AATTAGTAGCAGATATATTTGTCTTCAATTTGCCTTCATGCCCAATCATAAAGGAAATTGTATGGAACCTTAGAGAGACTATCAAGCTATGGCAGGGGCGGGCAAACGTTTTGGCCTGAGGGCCGCATCGGGTTTAGTAAATTGTATGGAGGGCCGGTTAGGGGAGGGGGTCATGGCCTGGCCCCGACCTCCTATCTTCCACCTGACCACCCGGGACTCCTGCCCCATCCACACACCCCCGCTCCCTGTCCCCTGACCTCTGCCGCCCCATCCAACCCCTCCTCTCATTCCTGATAGCCCCTCTGGGGCCCCTGCCCCATCCAACCACCCCTTATCCCTGCTCCTGACTGCCCCCTGCTGCCCCATCCACACACACCCTCCTTCCTGACTGCCTCCCCAGGATCCCCTTCCCATTCAACCCACTGTTCCCCCCCCCGACCACCCCGACCACTATCCACACCCTGGACCCCTGGCCATCCCTGCCCTCTATTCAACCCCCCTGCTCCGTGCCTCCTTACCACGCTGCCTGGAGCACGGGTGACTGGCAGCGATACAGCTGCACCGCCCAGCTGGAGCCAGCCACACTGCCGCCGCCGCCGCCACCGCGCAGCACAGACCACTGGGTCAGGCCGGGCTCTGCAGCTGCGCTGCCCCAGGAGCTCACAGCCCCGCCCCCCAGAGCACTGCGCTGGGGTGGAGCAAATGAGCTGAGGCTGTGGGGGAGGAGGGACAGCAGGGGAGGGGCAAGGGTAACCTCCCGTGCCAGGTGCTCGGGGGCTGGGCAGGATGGCCATGCAGGTCGGATGTGGCCTGCAGGCCGTAGTTTGCCCACCTCTGAACTATGGTATTGCCTCCTAAGGTGAAAATCCTTCTCCGCTATTGCTGAACCTCATATGTGTGATAGCTTATTGATCAGAGTGAGACGCTCAAGGAGAAGTAGATGGAGCCATACATTTTCACTCTGATCTATGCACAGCTGATGAATGATTGCACTGCAGTA
>NW_027061517.1:0-1000 GCF_011386835.1 Chrysemys picta bellii | reverse complement strand
AATCCTTTGCATCCGTCTCCACTGGAGAGGATGTGAGGGAGATTCCCACACTTGAGCCGTTCTTTTTAGATGACAAATCTGAGGAACTGTTCCTAAATTGTGTCAATAGAGGAAGTTTTGGAACGAATTGATAAATTAAACAGTAATAAGTCACCCGGATCAGAAAGTATTTACCCAACAGTGCTGAAGGAACTCAAATATGAAACTGAAGAACAACCAACAGTTAGAATAACGCATCTATTAGAATTCTTTGAGAGGTCAACAAACATGTGAACAAGGGTGATCCAGTGGATACAGAGTACTTGGACTTTCAGAAAGCCTTTGATAAGATACCCCACCCAAGGCTATTAAGCAATAGTCAGTCATGGGATAAGAGGGAAGGTCCTCTCATGGATCAGTAACTGGTTAAAAGACAGGAAACGGAGGGTAGGAATAAATGGTCAGTTTTCACAGTGGAGAGAGGTAAATAGTGGGGTCCCCCCCCGGTCGATACTGGAACCAGTGCTTTTCCACATTCGAAATGATCTGGAAAAAGGGGTAAATAGTGAGGCGGCAAAGTGTGCAGCTGATACAAAAAGTTACTCAAGATAGTCACATCCAAAGCAGATTGTGAAGAGTTACAAAGGGATCTCACAAAACTAGCTGAATGGGCAACAAAATGGCGGATGAAATTTAATGATGATCAATGCAAAGTAATGCACATTGGAAAACAATCCCAACTATACATACAAAATAGAGTCTACATCAGCTATTACTACTCAAGAAAGATCTTGAAGTCATTGTGGATAGTTTTGAAAACCTCTGCTCAATGTGCAGTGGCAGTCAAAAATACTAACAGAATGTTAGGAACCATTAGGAAAGGGATAGAAAATATGACCAAATATATCATAATGCCAGTATATAAATCCATGGTATGCCCTGACTTTGAGTACTGTGGCCAGTTCTGGTTGCCTCATCTCAAAAAAGTTATTAGAAATGGAAAAGGTACAGAGAAAGGCAA
>NW_027061516.1:0-1000 GCF_011386835.1 Chrysemys picta bellii | reverse complement strand
TATAAAATCATGAATAGTGTGAGGAAAGTGAATAAGGAAGTGTTATTTCCCCCTTCACATAACACAAGAATGAGAGGTCACCCAATGAAATAGGCGGCAGGTTTAAAACCAACAAAAGGAAGTATTTCTTCACACAACACACAGTCAACCTGTGGAACTCATTGTCAGGGGACATTGTGAAAGCCAAAACTATAACAGGGTTCAAAAAAGAATTAGCTAAGTTCATAGAGGACACGTCCATCAATGGCTATTAGCCAATATGGTCAGGGATGCAATCCCAGGTGTCCCTAGCCTCTGACGGCCAGAAGCTGGGACTGGATGACCATGGATGGTTTGTCAGATAAATTCCCCTGTTCTGTTCATTTCCTCTGAAGCATGTGGCACCTGTCAGAAGACAGGATATTGGCCTAGATGGTCCATTGGTCTGACCCAGTCTGGACATTCTTATGTTCTTAAAATGAGGTTGATCCACCCACATCACTCCGGGCTATGAAAAATCCACAACCCTGAGCGCCGTAGCTATCCTGACCTAGCCCCCGCTGCAAATGCAGCTACGTCAACAGAAGAATGCTTCCACTGACCTGGCTAGCGTTGTTTGGCTAGGTGGTGTTCAGACACTGACCGAAAACCCCCTTGCTGTGCGCACACTGCTGGGTTATGCCAGCGTAGCTAAGGCACCATAGCTATGCCCCAATAGTCCCCATAGTATAGACATGGCCTCAGTAGCCACAGTGTGGTAGCACAGAATCTGTAACGTACATATGCCTTTGGGCCTATCATATTCCCGATGTGTTATACATCGTAAAGGTTACATATACTTTGTTCAAATTTGTGACTGGAAAAATATCCCATTCTATCCTTAAATACTTTTTCATCAACACCTATACGAAAAGAAATACAAAACATACGGTCTGGTCATTAGGTCCCTTTACATCACCCTGACAGAGCAATATAAAGGAGTTTAGAGTGAGTAGGAATAGACACATAGATGCTAAGGCCA
>NW_027061515.1:0-1000 GCF_011386835.1 Chrysemys picta bellii | reverse complement strand
ACTTCTTCACACAATGCACAGTCAACCTGTGGAACTCCTTGCCAGGGGATGTTGTGAAGGCCAAAACTATAACAGGGTTAAAAAATAAACTAGATAAGTTCACAGAGGATAGGTCCATCAATGGCTGTTAGACAAGATGGGCAGGGATGGTGTCCCTAGCCTCTGTATTCCAGAAGCTGGGAGCTGAAGGCAGCGGGTGGATCACTCAGTTATGCCTGTTCTGTTCATTCCCTCTGGGGCACCTGGCATTGGCCACTGTCAGAAGACAGGATACTGGGCTAGATAGACCATTGCCACTAAACATTATGTGTAAAGTTATAGAATGTTACTAGCACATGTTCGAGCTTTGCCTCAGTAAAGTTGTTAAACAGGCCTATCCTAAACACAGGGAAGGTGAGTTTCCTCAATTTACATACAAGCAGTATGTGGGGAAATCATCAGCCAGGAGCTTCCTCCATCCGAGTCCATGTCACCTTCCTCACAGCTTGAATAAACATTACTTGGAGGGTTACCCTTCAGAAGGATCCATTTCAAATATTCCCTGGACTATCAAATTAAGGGGCCAGCCCCCCCCCCCCAATTCTCTCTTTCACTTAAGACACTGGAACAAGCACTGTTGGGCTTCTGGAGAAGATCTTGACCAGGATCAGCAACGATCTTGCTAGAAGACTGTGGGTGAGAAAAGCCATCTTGAACCATCAATTTTGCTCGATTAAGTTTTAGTTTTTTAGATGTGTTTTCACTTTTGTTTGCTTGTAACCATTTGACTTTATCCCTCATACTTGAAATCTATCATCTCTTGTTAATAAACTTGTTTCACTATTAATGTAAACTTGCAATGCTGTGTTTGAATTACAGTGACTGTTAACTCCAGTTAATGTATCAAGTTGTTGGGCTTTGTCTCTTTAAAGTCGCGAATGAACCATCTGATTCCTCTGAATATTGCAGGAGAGGGCTGGATGCGGCAGAGAACATAGGTTTGGGAAGTTTTGGGGTCACC
>NW_027061514.1:0-1000 GCF_011386835.1 Chrysemys picta bellii | reverse complement strand
CTGTTGCTTTTTTTTTTTTTAAGTATTCCACAGGCTGTATAGGGATTAGGGTAATACTAAGTAACATTTTTCCTTGTTCTTGAACCTGAAGGCCCAAACACACACGAAGGGGAACAGAACAAGCATGTGCCTGCAACACTTGATCCCATAGTGAAAGGTAACTTTATTTATTTATTTTTTGCAACAGGCTTTTAAATGCATGTGGGTTTTTGAAAAGTCTATGGCTGCAAACTTGGTTTGGTGTGTTTTATAAAGCTGCTGTTTTGTGTGTGTGTGTGAGGGGCCTGTGCAAGGCATAGGTTTTGGGTTTTTGTTTTTTTTTAAGTACTTGGTTTGTTTCAAACTAACAGGGTTTTTTTTACTGTGCATAATGTGATGGGTTTTTAAAAATGGGGTTTGAGGCACTTGGGGAGAGGGAATGCTACTAACTAACCCAAACACACATGGCTGGGGGGACACAACAACCATGTGGCTTTTAAATGCATGTGGGGTTTTTGATAAGTATTCGGTTGCAAACTGTGGGTTTTAAACTGGTGGTATGTGTGTTTCAAACTAACAAGGGTTTCTGTGCCAAATGGATTTTAAAAGCAGTTTCGGTTTTTATCCTGTAAAATGAGATGTATTTGAAAACCTGTGTTTGTTGTACAGCCTGAAATGGATTATTTTGTTGTAAAGCTATGACTTTTTAAATAGAAAAACACCCTAATGTAGTAAGTGTGTGTGTGTGTGTGTGTGTGTAATATGTATATGTATGTTTACAAGACGGTTTCATGTGTTTTATAATAATGTTGTTGTTTGCTCCACAGTACAGTCAAAACATGAGATCCTTAGACCAGAGGGAAAACAAGGTGAAAAGAAAAAGGAAAGACAGCTGAAAAGGAAAATTCACCAGCATCAGTCACTGATGGATGGATGAAGCCCGGTAAATATATTTTGCTTATTGGTTTGGTTGTTCTATGAGGTTTTGTATTTTAAGTAAATACAGAGGTGTGGGTGAGAG
>NW_027061513.1:0-1000 GCF_011386835.1 Chrysemys picta bellii | reverse complement strand
GAATGGCTGACACGGGCTTTAAAATATTAACATAAATATTCATTTGCTATGTAGGTTTTTGGAGTAGTGGTAACTCACTGGTAGTAAATGTTACAGGTTCCCCTCTGGTCTCATCCACAGAGGATGGGAGTGTTCGCAGCCTTCGGCTTCAGAGCCTTGATTCTTTAGTTCCACCTACATTGGTGCATGCTTTTATCTCGAGAAGTCCCTAGTGTGCCAATCACAAACACCACGGGAATCTGAGGTATACACTGCAGAGAAACAATCCAAGTTAACATGTGAGAAATTAGAAATCATAATTTATCCATTGTGTGGTGCAGGTCCACAGAAATGAAGGGGTACATTTTCAGCTGCACTCAGCTTCTCCATCGGCATCTAACAGAAGAGACCATGTTTTCAAAAAAAGTCTGATAACCAGCAACTCCCGCTGAGTTCGATGCTGAGCTCTTTTGAAAATTGACCTCAAGGTAAGTAGGTCCCTCACCTCATAAGGTTTCATAAATGCATGTTGTTCAATTCAGCCCTCTTTCTTTATCATCTGTCTTGCCTGATATCTGGGTGCATCTGAACGAGTCCCTTCTTTCCCCATTTCTTGCTTTGCTCAGATTCTCATTTTTGTCATCTACATTTTTCCAGAGATGGCCCAGAAGAGCAATCTAAATCCCAAATTTCCAAAGTCTGAGGAAGTCTAGTTGCAAATTCAGATGCTGGGTTAGATTGTGGCATTAGGCAGAACCTCGAGCAAGGGACGGTATGTAAGACGCAGTAGCCCACCTGGTGACTCAGAGCTGGAAGGCCCACACCAGCAGCATGGCTCCGAATGGCTCAGCTGTGTTAGCTGGTCCACCAGGGGTCAGAAATAAAACTCCACCCATCCCCTAATCACCATCTGTGGCTGTGCCAGGAAACTGGCCTCTACTTACTCCAGCAGGCCCAGATCCAAGGAGCCCCCTTCATGTCACCCCTGAAGCACAAAGGGGCCACAATGGTCCCTAGGGAA
>NW_027061512.1:0-1000 GCF_011386835.1 Chrysemys picta bellii | reverse complement strand
TTCCACTGTAGGATAAATGCAGACGGGTGATACTGTTTGCTGGTCATAAGGAGCTGTAGTAGGAGAATGAAGATCAGACCAGCCCCAGGCTGCTGTAGCCTATGTTGAGTTCTCTCCAGAGATGAAGATATATCAAAGCTACCTCTGTCTTCCCCTGTCCTTCCTTCTGGGCTGAGCTGAACTCAGCCTGGCCAGGGCACAGAATTAGGGCCAATCTACCTGTTTTGTGGTGAAACAGAGGAATTGAGTGAGCAGGGTTATAAAGCCAGCACCTTCAACAGACACTACATTCCATTAATTTAGAAAGAGAACGCCTCATGAAAATAGCTTTTTGCCATAAACCATTGAGCAAAGGCCATTTCCGTCTCCCTGAGCAGCTCTGTGGGAGCCCAGAGCTCAGTAAGATTTCTGGGCTCCAGCAAATGACACACTCTGATGATCTTCTTCCTTCCAGGGATGCCAATCCATCAATGAGGTGCTTCAAAGTGAACTTCAGAGTAACTGACAGTGCACATAGTGTATATTTCCCTTCCCCTTCTCCTCCTCTCTGGCCGCAGGAAAACAGCTGTGATCTCCCCATCCTTGGCTTTACTTTAACCCAAAACTATGTTAAGCTCGTTTCTGAATATTTTCTTCCCTGAACAATGGCATCCTTGGACTAAGCATTCACTGCAATTCACTTTGAAGAAGTGGGTTTTTTACCCACAAAAGCTTATCCGAAATACATATGTTAGTCTTTAAGGTGCACCGGACTCCTTGTTGTTTTTGTTGATGTGTTACTGTCCTACATCAGATGATCCTCCTTTCCCCCGATGTTGCATTACCTCCCAGGTGGTATTGCCCAAAGAGAGCACACAACAGTAATTTGTTACTGGATACAAATTACTTTGATACCAGGATATTTATTTGCACCTCTTGCAAAGTACCTGCTAAAGCAGGAGAAATAGATCCTTGATTCTATAGGTCCCTGACCAGGTTTGCCTCTGCAGCGCCCCCTGTT
>NW_027061511.1:0-1000 GCF_011386835.1 Chrysemys picta bellii | reverse complement strand
TTGTTACCTTCTTTTTTTGGTCCATACTAAATGCTTTTCAATCAGATTTCAGTACACTTCCAATGTCATGTAGGCTCTGACAAAGTTTAGCTGCCACAAATTTAATTTCAGATTCCAGCACAAAGCCATTGTAATTAATGTTAATGAGGAAATTAAATATTTGAATTTTGATCTTGGTCTTCAGACGTAGAAGAGATGTAGTGTTCACATAGGGGAAATCCCAATTAACATTCAGGTCAGACAAGACCTACAAACGGTACTGAATGTTCAGCCCTGACACATTCGCAGAGGCTGCTGGAAGCGCTAGGCATAAGATACGTTTGCATATAAACATATGTGACAAAACTGACAAGCCAATCATGTATAATTTAAATAGTTGCAGATTACTACAAGGTGTTTAGCACTGGCAGAATTGGCCACATGGAGGCTGTTGCTATAGGAGCTGGAGTGGTGTTTACATAATGCGGAAGAAATCTGAATCAACACACATGCAAATGTATCTGCAGTTACTTTATAGGAGTAAAGTTTTATTGTCCATAAAAGAGTCTTTATAAAGCAATAGACCAGATTATCTGCTGTGGCCAAATTGTGCTCAGCACAGCAGAGAAGGAGAGGCCTTCAAGGGGCCAGTTATAGTTTCCCTGTCTCTTAGCCTGGCTTTGATCCCAGCTCAGACTTTGGAACAGGTGAGAGTAGCCTCAGGGATTGTTATAAATGAGCTGGGGGGGGGGGGGGTAGCTCTCTTTTGTGGACATGCAGCCAGCCAGTTGGCTATGGAATCCCTCTTGGTGGTTGTTCTCTACTTGCTTTACCTGTAAAGGGTTAACAAGCCCACAGGTAAAAGGAAAGGAGTGGGCACCTGACCAAAAGAGCCAATGGGAGGGCTAGAACTTTTTAAAATGGGGGGGGGAACTTCCCTTTGTCTGTGTGTTCTGGTTCTCCAGGAAAGAGGGGAACAGGGAGCAGTTATTTTGTGAGAAGCTTAAGGCAGATATGAAAA
>NW_027061510.1:0-1000 GCF_011386835.1 Chrysemys picta bellii | reverse complement strand
CAGATACAGGCCGAGAGTCAAAGCCGGGTAGTCAAAGTCCGAGTGCTTGGGGAAGATCAGGAGGAGAAGGCAATGCTGGAGCGGGTCGGTGGGGTGCCTGGAGCAGGACTAGAGAAGGGCAAGGAGAATACGGAACCAGGGTGGGTAGCCAACATCTGAAGCCAAGAAGGGTCACGCCGAAGTCATAACCAGAGACCGGAGCCAAGGGTCAAGCCAGAGTCAACAGCGAGGAACCGGAGGGCAGGGCAGGGCAGGGCAGGGTGGTGCATGCAGGCGGGAACCAGGATGACTTACAGGTTCTCCTAGGCACTGCCCAGCTGGAGCTCTAGAGACCCCACATTGGGGGACTCCCTTCCTAGGAATAAAAGAAAGAGAGCAAGATGACAAAGATGTCTCTTACTCTGGGGTCCAAGCCCAGGGGAGCTCCCACCCCGGCATTGTGCCAGGACCCCATCACCCTCCTGGTTCCTTTCACACTCAGAGACCCCCTAGCAGGAGGGGAGAATAACGGGCAGAAAGCGAAGGTGCCCCTGGGGGAAAGGGACCAGCCTGGGACCCAGTCCAGTTCCCAGATCTATCCCCAGGAGTGTGTGACCAGGAGCACAGCCCTTCCTCTGTGTTTCATTCACCACCTGCCAGATGGGGAGGAGCTTTCCTTGCCCCAAGGTGCTAGGGGGGAGTTTCATTCCTGGCTGGGAAGGGTTCAGATACCGGCTGGGTGGCTTGGGCCCCAGGTGGGGGATGGTCAGACATTCACTGCGGCAGGGTGACACGGGCCATGGGAAGGTCTGAGCAGTGACGGCAGGGGAGGGGCTCCACATCGGGCCACCCCTCCCAGACTGCAATGGTTCCTGAGGATAACCCCTGGCTCTGCGGATGCTCTCGTTTCTGGGCCAGCCCCACGGCCCTGACAGCCTGATGCTTCCGAAACTGGCCTCTGGGCATGGGGGCACGGACCGTAACTGGCCTGGCCCCAGCTCCAGGGGTCGGGGAGGGGCAT
>NW_027061509.1:0-1000 GCF_011386835.1 Chrysemys picta bellii | reverse complement strand
CAATCCCACATCTCTCTGTGTCTCTCTAACACCCACACCTCAATGGAGATGCTGTCCCCAAAAATTTAACATATCCCAATCTGAACTGCTTATATACTCTCCCTAGATGCTGCTTTTTGCCATTTGACAACAGTGCCACCCTCCTTGCACTCAGGCACATGATCTGGAAGTCACATTTGTTTCCTCTCTACTGTGCTAGGCACTGTACAAGCACACAGTGGGAGAGAGTCCTTGCCCCCAAAGAGCTTCCAATCTAGCTAGCTTAGCCCTGGTCTACACTACGAGTTTAGGTCGAATTTAGCAGTGTTAAATCGAATTAACCCTGCACCCGTCCACATGACGAAGCCATTTTTGTCGACTTAAAGAGCTCTTAACATCGATTTCTGTACTCCTCCCCAGTGAGGGGATTTGCGCTGCAATCGACCCTGCTGGGTTGAATTTGGGTAGTGTGGAAGCAATTCGACAGTATTGGCCTCCGGGAGCTATCCCAGAGTGCTCCATTGTGACTGCTCTGGACAGTTCTCTCAACTCAGATACACTGGCCAGGTAGACAGGAAAAGGCCCGCAAACTTTTGAATTTCATTTCCTGTTTGGCTACTGTGGCGAGCTGATCAGCACAGGTGACCATGGAATCCCAGAATTGCAAAAGAGCTCCAGCATGGACCGAACGGGAGGTACTGGATCTGATCGCTGTATGGGGAGATGAATCCGTGCTATCAGAACTCTGTTCCAAAAAACAAAATGATTAAGCTCAGCCAGACACCAGGGTGGTTAGACAAGCGCAGCAGGGCGCACTATGCATCAGAGAAGCTTTGAAAACCAGTTTCATGACTGGCCAGGCTACGGTGTGAAAGTTCTGTTTGTTTCTCCCTAAAGAAAACCTGCCCCTTGGTTCACTCTACTTCCCTGTAAGCCAACCGCCCTTCCCTCCCCCCTTTGATTTCCGCTTGCAGAGGCAATAAAGTCATTGTTTCAAATTAATGCATTCTTTATTGATTCA
>NW_027061508.1:0-1000 GCF_011386835.1 Chrysemys picta bellii | reverse complement strand
GCAGCAGAATCCACTGAAAAACCGCGTATTGCGAATTGCAACGCAGGCTCTCACTGGGTGGCTCTTTGTCCTGCCTCTGTTGGCTAGAGCGTGAGCAGAGCTTTATGAGACAGCTGCTGCGGCTGTAGCCAGCCATCGAAGCGAGTTTCCCATCGTCTCTCTTCTGGCTGTGGATGCTCGACTGCAGAAGCTCCGCAGAGGTCCCAGCCTCGCTCTTTAATGCCCATTCTCCCCATGCTCGCATGGCGCTTCATGGACCATTGAGTAGCCTCATGACAACATCCCAGTTGTGGACACAGGCACCAGCCACCGATTCCCCAAGCCAAAGTCCCCTGGGCAATCCAGGGAGCCTTAGCCTGGGTTGTCTGGAGCGCAGGGTTTGGCCCCTGGTGACTGCAGACACTGCACCTGCTGCACAGCCGCCCGGTGACTCCTGTGACCCCTCTGCCCATCAGCACTCGGCTCTCCCACATTCTGCTGAGCGCCTGAGATCTGGGGGAACAGAAACCCTTTGTTAGAGACGGAAAATCTCCTCCCAGGAACACTCTGTCAGTGGCTGCCAGAGGCCTTCCCTGTGAAACCCCAATTGCGCAGCCCCTCGGTTTCCCACTGCGGAGATCTCTGCTCTTTCACTGGTCACCTGTGGCTGCAGTCTCTGACGGGGGAATGTAGAGGGGTTTTTGCCAATGATCCCTTCTACAGCGCCCATAATGGGAGGAGGTTTGGCTTTGTGATGTGAGGCCTGGGTCTGAGAATCCGGGCTCCTGGGTTCTGTGACTCTGGAAGGGGGCGTGGTCTAGTGGGTGGAGCTGGATTGGTTGACACTGAGTGAGAGGGGCTTGTGCTGAAGGACCCTGGTTCAATCCCCTCCAATTCCTGTGGTGTCTACATGTGGCCATGACTTTACTTACCTATCAGTGTAGGTTGTTTAGCCTATTCCTTGACACATTCTTACATCTGCTGCTGGCCATCCTGAGATGTAGGTCCTTCATCCACACAA
>NW_027061507.1:0-1000 GCF_011386835.1 Chrysemys picta bellii | reverse complement strand
ATTAATAAAGAATGCATTAATTTGAAACAATGACTTTATTGCCTCTGCAAGCGGAAATCAAAGGGGGGAGGGAAGGGCGGTTGGCTTACAGGGAAGTAGAGTGAACCAAGGGGCAGGTTTTCATCAGGGAGAAACAAATAAAACTTTCACACCGTAGCCTGGCTGGTCATGAAACTGGTTTTCAAAGCTTCTCTGATGCATAGTGCGCCCTGCTGCGCTCGTCTAACCACCCTGGTGTCTGGCTGCGCTTAATCATTTTGTCTTTTGGAACAGAGTTCTGATAGCACGGATTCATCTCCCCATACAGCGATCAGATCCTGTACCTCCCGTTCGGTCCATGCTGGAGCTCTTTTGCGATTCTGGGATTCCATGGTCACCTGTGCTGATCAGCTCGCCACAGTAGCCAAACAGGAAATGAAATTCAAAAGTACGCGGGCCTTTTCCTGTCTACCTGGCCAGTGTATCTGAGTTGAGAGCACTGTCCAGAGCAGTCACAATGGAGCACTCTGGGATAGCTCCCGGAGGCCAATACTGTCGAATTGCTTCCACACTACCCCAAATTCAACCCAGCAGGGTCGATTGCAGCGCAAATCCCCTCACTGGGGAGGAGTACAGAAATCAATTTTAAGAGCTCTTTAAGTCGACAAAAATGGCTTCGTCATGTGGACGGGTGCAGGGTTAATTCGATTTAACACTGCTAAATTCGACCTAAACTCGTAGTGTAGACCAGGGCTAAGCTAGCTAGATTGGAAGCTCTTTGGGGGCAAGGACTCTCTCCCACTGTGTGCTTGTACAGTGCCTAGCACAATAGAGAGGAAACAAATGTGACTTCCAGATCATGTGCCTGAGTGCAAGGAGGGTGGCACTGTTGTCAAATGGCAAAAAGCAGCATCTAGGGAGAGTATATAAGCAGTTGAGATTGGGATATGTTAAATTTTCGGGGACAGCATCTCTATTGAGGTGTGGGTGTTAGAGAGACACAGAGAGATGTGGGATTGGA
>NW_027061506.1:0-1000 GCF_011386835.1 Chrysemys picta bellii | reverse complement strand
ACAAGCTGACCCCAGAGTCCCCAATATTAACTTCAGTGGGAAAGTTAGAATTTTCTGGGGCACTGAATTGAGTGATACCCTGAAGGTTTATCCCTGGGTGAACTGTAACTGTTTGCAGTATCTTAGCATTGCCCTCTCCCTTATATATATATGTGTGTGTGTCAGCTGTGTTTGAACTGGGAATTAAGGTGACTTGCATTTAGAGTAATGAGAGAACATGCTAATATTCAGAGTAGGTTCTGAAAATAGCTTTTTCAGTTAGGGGATTTTTCTTTTTACAGATGTTGGGGGTTGTGATGGGGTGTCCCTCCGACACAGGACTGGAAGAGGCTAAGGTAGCCAGGTAGGCATATTGACTCCACAGGCCACACCTGGAGGAAGAGCCAGGGAGCAGGAATCGATTGCAAGTGGGCTGCTGCTGGGAAAGGGCAGTCACTCCCTGGGAAGGAGAAGTGTTTTAGGTGCTGCAGAGGTGTATTAGCTGCAATCACTCCTTGGGAAGAGAGTTGAGGGTTTGGAGCTGGTTCCCACAGACAGAGGAGGGGAACCAGGAGTGGTAAAGCAGTCCAGGGAAAGAGCAATGAGGGCAGAGAGAGGAAAGCCCCCAAATGCTGGGTGGAGGTTCCCTGGAGTGGAACCCAGAGTAGTGGGCAGGCCTGAGCTCTCCCCTATCAGCCACCAAGGGCATGGCTTTGACCAGTGGAGCAGGGAACTGGAAGACTGTTTGGGACACTCTGGGAGTGACATAGGATTTGAAGGACTGAACCCCAAAAGAGGGGAACACTGAGTGACCTTCCTGGAGGGTTGAGTCACGAAGAGGACGCTGCAGTTCCAGGGCTGAAAGAGGGGCTGCAGACCAGAGAGAGAATCTGAGCGCTGATGTGCAAACCATGGAAGGGGGTGTCTTCCCCAAGACCTAGTGTCCAGAGTGACCAGGAAGTGGTGCCAGACCAGTGGTGAGTCTTACACACTATTTTAGTGGTTTTCTGTGGGGTTTTTT
>NW_027061505.1:0-1000 GCF_011386835.1 Chrysemys picta bellii | reverse complement strand
GGCAATATCCGGTGCAATTGCTACTGGTTCAGGGATGGAGACAATATTCCTGCTCCTCTTACCACTTCTCAGCAGGGGGTTGGACTAGATGACCTCCTGAGGTCCCTTCCAACCCTGATCGTCTAAGATTCTATGATTCTTAGTTTGGCCTCCATAAAAGAGACTAACTAGAGTTCCGGACACCTGTTTGCCTAAGACTGAGCAATAAGGCACAACAAATTACTGATATGAATTTTGCTGCCCCCTCTCCTTTAAGAGAATATGAGCAGTTTATGATTCTCTCGAATGAAGTAGTTCTTCTAAAATCAAGGGGAATACCAATCAATTGCTATTTCAAAACCAAAAAACCCCCAAAGGGATTTTTTTTTTATTTATCCTGGATTTTTAAAATGTAAATTTAAAAACAGTTTGTTTCTTTAACAAACCTATCGGGAATCAAATTTAAAACTATGACAAGCTATGTTAAGGCCTAGAGTTGCTCTAGCCTAGTAAACTCATTTAAATAAATACATATATAAAGGAGTCCATGTTTGCTGCCAAGTTTCACAGGAAGTCAAATCACTGAACTGTTGGAAGTCATTGGCTAAGCACCTGGGGGTCCAGAAGTTGTTGAAATAGCCCGATTTTGGTAGCAATAGCTTCTTCTGCAGGTGCAGAAAGAATATTTTCTTCATTTCAGTTGATGCAGCTACTTCATTCCAATTTAAAAAACTGTTTGGGAGTTGAAAAAGGATGAAGGCTTCTATTCTTCTTGTAATATATGGATAAACGCTAGAGAGAAGGAGATGTAAACCAGTACTTCGAAAATCTGGTTGGACAATTATGACCAGGAACAATCAGTTCAATGCATTAACTAGAGATACGTCTTTACCTCCGTTTGTTTGAAATGAAAAAAGAAATGTTTCAGTCAACCTTTTTGTTTTTATGTATCCTGCAAAACCAGCAAGTCAACATGTTTTAATGGCTACCTATTCATAGAATCATAGACGACTAGGGCTGG
>NW_027061504.1:0-1000 GCF_011386835.1 Chrysemys picta bellii | reverse complement strand
GGGATAGGTTTTTCAACAGACTTTCCTGAAGAAAGCACAGAAAATATGTAAATTTTCAAGGCTTGAGAACCAGTTTGAATAAACCCCAATTGAGATGGCTTCAAGTGGCATGTTAACCTGGAAATATTTGTTACTGGCCAGCTCTAGTTAGATGTATATGGCAGAATTCAGATAAATAAACTAACACAGAGAGTTGTGTTTTGGTTCCTCCATGCCTCTGCTATGCTAGAAAATAATAACTTAAACCCTTTTTTTGCAAAACACTGAAAATATAGAGGCAAATTGCACAGGTTAACACAAATTAGCAATCTTAATTACATACGTTGTTGAAGCACCCGGCTTTTCTCTGGGGGCTTAGAATTCTGCAAAGTTTGGGATCAGAAAGGACTTCTGCAGATAACCCTGATGATAAAAATGCCCCAAAGCAACTTTATGGATGAATATGATATTCCACAGAGTGATTTTTGTTTGTGTCTTTGACTTCAGGAATGCACATATTTAGCAAAGTACACTGAAGTTTTAGTATCAGAAGGGTAGCCATGTTAGTCTGGATCTGTAAAAGCAGCAAAGAGTCCTGTGGCACCTTATAGACTAACATATGTATTGGAGCATGAGCTTTCGTGGGTGGATACCCACTTCTTCGGATGCATGTCACATGCATTCACCCACGAAAGTTCATACTCCGATACGTCTGTTAGTCTATAAGGTGCCACAGGACTCTTTGCTGCTGTTGAAGTTTTAGTGGCTCTTGTAGTACATGTGAAAGACCATTGGGCTGTTTGTAAGGCATCTGAGCCTCCCTTTTTAAGAACAAAACAAACAAAAACAAATAGTCATGGAAAGTGCCAGTGAACATTTAATTCTTCTGCAGCATACTTAGATGGGATTTGAACCAGCAACCACTTGCATAAAAAGCATTAGCAGTTCCACTGCTCTGATACAATAATTAATAGCCTTGAAGATTCATTGTTCCTGGTTATCTACAAAACAGTTAACAGCT
>NW_027061503.1:0-1000 GCF_011386835.1 Chrysemys picta bellii | reverse complement strand
TGTAGACATGAGGTAAGGAATAGTTCAAGCGTGGGTAGAACATGCTGCACAGGGATTGGTTCCTGCAAAATGACCAAGCCAATCCAAAAAATATGCAATGCATAGTATATGCAATGAGGTGCAAAAGTGTATATGAAGGGAGCTGGTTTCTGTGTAACTGGATGTGTGGCACACCCTATACCCACCCTGTGGCGGGGTGGTCACCCTGCTCCTGCCTTGAAGGGCTTAAAGCAGCCCTGGAGAGGGCTGCAACAGGAAAAGCCAGCCTGATTGGGGGAAGCAGCCACAGCTGGAGCCATGCCCCAACCAGGCCGCAACTGGCCCTGTAGGCTGTGAGCCAGGAGCTCAAGGACAGACTCTCTCTCTAACTTTTGAGAGAGAAGGACATGGCTGCCTGGGAAACTGAGGAGGGTACCTGGGGTGGAACAGTGCTGGGGAAGGGCAGAGCCTAGCAAAACCCCAGGCTGCAGGCCAAGTTAAGGGTCCACAAAAGGGTACTAGGGCTGCAAAGGGGCAGCCCAGAGATATGCAGAGGGAGCTGGTCCTAACCCCCTTGCCGATGATGAGTGGTTTACAGACTGCGTCTGCCCCAGGGAGCGGGGGCTAGATGGTGACTGGCAGTAGCCACTGAGGCAAGGTGGAGATAGAGGGTTGGTGGTTCCCCTAGGTTGGGAGACCCAAATTGTGGGTTACTGCGGGGGGACAGAACCCAGATATAGAAGGGCACTGGATCTGGGAGGGACATGGGAGCCAGTGGCAGGTGAGACACAGGACAACCAGCAGGAGGCGCCGCACCAGTGAGTGACACACCCCCTATGCTTGAGTGTAATCTGCTCCGCATAGCTTTGGTGTATGACAAATAAAGGGACCCGAGTGATTGAAATCTGGAGTTGAACAAAGGTTTTTGGATTCCAGAGAGCTAGATGGATCCAGAACTGCACAAAGTGTCCTGGATAAGCCGAGTGGAAAAGTTCTCAGAGGGAATCCCCAAAAATAGATA
>NW_027061502.1:0-1000 GCF_011386835.1 Chrysemys picta bellii | reverse complement strand
CCTGGGTCTGTGTTTGCAGCAGGCAAGCGAGTCTGGCTCAAACAAGGCAAGTTTCTGGAGTCCCAAGCTGGCAGGGAAAACAGGTTAGAAGTAGTCTCAGCACATCAGTTGGCAGTTCCCAAGGGGTTTTCTGTGATACAACCTGTCACACATAGCCCTGACACCTTAGCACCCTGCCCATAACGCTAACCCTAACACCTTTATTCTATCCCCATAACCCTCCCTATACCAAAGCCTTATTCTCCTCCCCTGGTGGCATGACAGCAGTCCTCTCTATCTGGATAGTGTCCTCAGCCTTGGAAGTCTCCATGTGAATACTGTCAATGAATTCCTCGTGTGCACAGATACTCCTCAGCCTAGCCACCTCCTCCTGTAGCTCTCCCACCTGCTTCCTGAGAAATTCAACCAGCAGACACCTCTCACACTGGATGGTCCCCCCCAGCCTGGCTTTCTGTGAGGGGGAAATGCAGGCCACAGTCTCTGCAAATCTAGCCAGGATCTGGGTAGAGTCATCCGTGGTTAGGCTGTCTCTCTGGATACAGGCACAGGTGGAGGAGACAGGAGCAGTGTTGGCACTGGCGATGCGGCCCTTCCTAACCATAACGCTTATATTATGACTTCCCTCCTAGGTCAGCCCTACTCCCTCGTTAATCACACAAGGGGAGGGTGATCACAAGGCTGATTGAGGATGATCAAGGGAACAAAGGCTCAAACTGTCCCCAAACACACAATCCTAATTGACCCTGTAACTGAAATAACCTGAAAGAAAAACACAAACAGCCAAACAAACTCATTCACCCCAAAGTTAGTACTCGCACCTTGTTCGTTCAGCAGGGGATCTCCTTCGCCCTCTCCCAAACTCCCCTGTTGGTGGTCCCCTTCTCGGGGTCCAGGTTGTTTCCAGCATAGGTGGGGGTGGAGAAAGGCCCCCTCATGCTGCAGCTGTTCCTTATGTTAGACCCTTGGCCCATGTGCCTGGTAGGCACTAGCGCAGGCATGT
>NW_027061501.1:0-1000 GCF_011386835.1 Chrysemys picta bellii | reverse complement strand
TCACTGCTGCCTTTCTCTTCCGTGTCATTACAGGCTACTTACCCTCAGCCCAGAGGGTCCTTCCCTCAATCCCCACCTCCCTACTGGGAATCCCTCTGTCTGAGCTCATTCCTCCTCCCCTGAAATGGGGGCTACATGGGGAGACCTTGGGGAGGAAGCATGGTTGTCGTCCTCCTACCCAGAGGGGCTGAGCAACAGAAGATGGGGTAGAACCTGGGGCTGCCCCAGAGCAGATGGGATCTGGAGTTCCCAGGATATGCAAGTTCTACCCCAGACAGGAGAATGGAGCATCTCTTGGAGACCAGAAGCTCCCATGGAAATGGGAATGTGAGTTGGGATCTTTTGCTTCTAGAGGGGAGCCATCTCCAATCCAGCCCAAGGGTGGCTGAGAGGGGTGGGGAGAGACGGGGCCTTTCCCCTCTAGGGCTGCCATCCTCTCATCCTGCTGATGCTCACCTGGGGCCTTTGGTTTCTCTGACAGCAGTGATGCCAAGAATTCACAGCGCGAGGCAGGTGATGCCTTCTCAGCTTCGGGCGGCTTCAGGCTGATGCGCTTAAAGTTCTGCTTTGCGGGATCGTAGGTGGGCCACAGCTGCTCGCTGCCCTCCCCCACCATGGGTTTCCTGCATGGAAAATGAACATGCCCCACTAAGGTTAGTACTGTGGCTTGGTGGGGACAGGAACCTGCCCCAACTGGTGTCTAACATCCCAGATGCAGGGATGATTATGAGCCAACTTGAAAAGTTTGGCCTCTTTCCAAAATGGCTGCTATCCCATGTTGCTGCAAATGAGAGTGAAGCCAGAGGCTGCCCTCAGTTAAGATGGGTGCTGCCTCCCGGTCTTTTCATATGGGGTAATCCTACAGGTTGCCCTTTATAAACATGGCCACTTTATTCCATTCTTCTCCATGAGATTAAAGCCACAGGCAGCCCTAAGTAATAATGGCTGCCATTGGCCTATGACCCTTTATAAAATGAGACTTCCCCTAGGGAAGATGGCC
>NW_027061500.1:0-1000 GCF_011386835.1 Chrysemys picta bellii | reverse complement strand
TGAGTATATTAGATTTGGGAGAAATGAAGTAACAGCTGCCCAAATTGAGCTTGAGCACTCCTGAATTTTGAGGTGTTCAAATCTGGAAGGCAGGTGCTAGATTCCCTTTCTGAATATTAGCTAAATCTGGAAAAGAAAAGTCAATTTCTGCTTCCATGGCTCAGAGGTGGAAATCCTCCTACGTGCCTGGTATTGTATTTAAAGCTGCCCAGTCTAGCAGAGCCTCCCCTCCCTTACTGTTCATTTTAAATTCTAGTGGGATCCACATACCTCCCTTGCTAGGCTTCAGATAGAGAGGGGCACTGTCCATTTAGTTCACCCAATTCTTTCTTTGGGGGAGAGCCCAAGGCTGGGGTGGCAGGAGTTGCAGGTGGAGGGAGAGGCCAGGTCTGGGGCAGCAGGGGAGTGCAGGTGGGGGCCAGATCTGGGAAGGCAGGGTTCATGGGTGGGGGAGAGTCCAGGGCTTGGGCAACACAGGGGTGAGGGGGGAGCCAAGGGCTGGTGTGGGGGGCGGCAAAAAACCTAGAGCTGGCTCTGTCCCTACCATTCAGAGTAAGCTGCAGGTTTCAGTTCCATATTCCTTCCCCGTCCCTTTCCTGTTACTAGCGGCCGAGGGAATGCTGGGAAATGTAGTTCTTTACCTGCTCCAGGGCTGGCTCTATAGGCAGGGAGCTAACCAAGGAACTACAGATCCCAGGGCCCCCTGTTCGTTCTCAGCTCCCATGCTGGATTCTTGCACCCCTGCAAATGTGCTGCCCCAAGCAACTGCTTGCTTTGCTGGTGCCTTGAGCCGGCCCTGCCTACACCCCATCATAGTAATCTTGGGGTGCCAAATAGTAGTGGGTTTTGTTACCAGCCTAATGACATGCTGGACCTGGTGCAAAATCCGGCAATTGCAAGTCCCCCGACAGATGAGTCAGTGGTTACTGCCACTGGCACTCGTACCCCCGGGAAAGGAAGATATCGAACTTGTCGCCCCTCCCTTAAATGGGAAAGGAGG
>NW_027061499.1:0-1000 GCF_011386835.1 Chrysemys picta bellii | reverse complement strand
GCGTCTGGTCTAGTTGCAAATGGGAAGGGAGACTTGCAGGGGAAACCGGGTGCTGCACAGGTTCAGTGTGGGGTATTCTCCCCTTATGGTCAGTGCTAATCCCTGTGCACAGGGGGCGCTTTGCTGCAGAGAGCGGCATGGGGGGCTCAGCAGGGGACTATCCCCGCAGTCAGTGCTTTTCCCCTCCCCGCACAGTGCTATATTCTAGCAGTAAGGGATGCTGTGCTGGTGGAGTTCCCGTGTTTCTCCCATAAGAGGTCCCCTGGCACACAGGATTCCCAGTGACTACTGGATTCTCCTTCGCTCCCTGTACTACAAAGTTACACAGAGGCTGCGCCCCTCCCCAGAGCCAGTTGTGTTTCTTTCTTTCATTGCCTCTTTTCTCTTCAGTGACATTACAGGCCACCTGCCCCAGTCACCTCTCTCATTGGATCCATCCCTCCACCCCCACTCACCCTGCTGGGACTCCCCCTCTGAGCTCAGGCCCCCTCAGCTGGAATGGGGGCACTTGGGGTTGGGCTGGTACAGGAAACATGGGCGTCATCATCCTACCCAGTGAAGATGGGTCAGAACCTGTGGCTCCCTTTAGCAGATGGGTTGTGGAGTCTTCAGGGGATGTGAGATCTCCCCCAGGCAGGAGAATGGGGAACCTTTAGGAAGCCAGGAGATCCCATGGAAATGGGAATGTGATCTGGGCCCTTTCCCTTTGTGGGGCGCCAACTCCAATTCAACCCCAGGAGTGAGGGGGGGAGTAGCTGGCTCAGAGGGAGGGGGAACACCAGACCGTTCCTCTCTAGGGATGCTGTCCACTCACCCTGCTGATGCTCACCTGTGGGGCTCGGCTTCTTTGCGAGAAGCGATGCTAGGAGGCTGCAGCGTTGCCTGAGGGGCATCTCCTTAATTTGGGCCGACTTTATTTTGACGTGGAAGAAGTTTTGCTTTTTGGGGTCATAGTGGGTCCACTTCCTTCCCCTGCCCTCATCCCCTGTAAGCATCCTGG
>NW_027061498.1:0-1000 GCF_011386835.1 Chrysemys picta bellii | reverse complement strand
TTCCTGTTGGTGATGGACGGCCAGATAAGGGTTTTCTAACACCCACAGTCGGTCCTTTGTTATCTCTCAGGACTTTGAGTGGGACAATCCCTTGAACTATGACATATTTCAGTAACAAAAACTTTGACATATGTCTGGGTCCTTATGGACAGATCCTCTTGTTTGAGCCTGCTGACGGGTTTTGCCATAACAACAAATGTCCGGGGGTGTTTGCAGAGCACAAGTGCTGAAACTCAGAAACATTCCTGATTATTCACCTTCCCAACTAGCCAATTGCCCTGCATCCACAGCTGATTGATTGCTGCGAGATCCCACTCACCCAGGCCCAGACTCCCAGTCCTGGGGGAGTGTCCCGCAGGTTGGCGCTGACTGACAGCTGTTGCCAGCACTCTGCCACTGTGACAGCTGCCAACACTGCCCTCACCTCATGAGTATCCCCACCGCACCCCCTCCAGCACCTCTAACTCTACAACCCCCCATCAGCTCCCACCCCCCATCAGTCTCCTCTTTTGGGGCACCTGGAATATGGTCAGCCTAGCAACAAACATACATTAAAATCTCACCATTCTACATGCACTGGTGTCACACGCATTTCAACGGCACAATATTCAGCAGATCATGAGTTTTCCAATGATCCCTCACCAGGCACACTTTGCACACAAAATATCATAACCCTACACAAGTGGTGAACATGGGGTGCAGAGGTTATCACAAGAGGGATCAGTGTGGGGTGAGTGGGGCAACTCTCTGTCATGCCAACGCAGGACACGGTGGGACATGGGGAGGGCGTGACCAGCTGGCTATCGAGGGCCGTGAAGGAAGGCAAGGAGAGGAGCCCCTCCCCAGGCTTGGTCCAGGTCCACTGGAGCTGCTGGGGAGAGGAACTCCTCCCTCACCCCAGCCACAGGAGCTGCCACGGCTGGGGAGAGGTGCCTCTCACCCAGTCCCAAGCAGATGTGGTGAGAGAGGGCTGGGGGGAGTCCTCTCCCCACCGCAGTCT
>NW_027061497.1:0-1000 GCF_011386835.1 Chrysemys picta bellii | reverse complement strand
GCCCTTTAAGTCGAAAGAAAGGGCCTCGTTGTGTGGACGTGTCCAGGCTTAATTCGGTTTAACGCTGCTAAAGTCGACCTAAACCCGTAGTGTAGACCAGGCCCTAGTGAAAAAGTGTTTCCTGATATCCAACCTAAACTATCCCCACTGCAACTGGAGACCATTGCTCCTTGTTCTGTCATCTGGTACCACTGAGAACAGTCTAGATCCATCCTCTTTGGAACCCACTTTCAGGTAGTTGAAAGTAGCTACCAGATATCCCATCATTCTTCTCTTCCGTAGACTAAACAATCTCCGTTCTCTCAGCCTTTCCTCATAAGTCACGTGCTCCAGCCCCCTAATCATTTTTGTTGCCCTCCGCTGGACTCTTTCCAATTTTTCCACATCCTTCTTTTAGTGTGGGGCCCAAACATGAACACAATACTCCAGATGAGGCCTCACCAATGTTGAATAGAGGGGAACGATCACGTCCCTTGATCTGCTGGCAATGTTCCTACTTATACAGCCCAAAATGCCGTTAGCCTTCTTGGCAACAAGGGCACACTGTTGACTTATATCCAGCTTCTCATCCACTGTAACTCCTAGGTCCTTTTCTGCAGAACTCCTGCCTAGCCAGTCGGTCCCTAGTCTGTAGCAGTGAATGGGATTCTTTCATCCTAAATGCAGGACTCTGCACTTGTTCTTGTTGAACCTCATCAGATTTATTTTGGCCCAATCCTCTAATTTGTCTACGTCCCTCTGTATCCTATCCCTACCCTCCAGCGTATCTACCAGTTCTCCCAGTTTAGTGTCATCGGCAAACTTGCTGAGGATGCAGTCCACATCATCCTCCAGATGATTAACGAAGATACTGAACAAAACCGGCCACAGGATCGACCCTTGGGGCACTCCTCTTGATACCGGCTGCTAACTAGACATGGAGCCATTGGTCACTACCAGTTGAGCCAGTCGATCTATCCAGCTTTCTATCCACTTTATGGCTCATTCATCCAGGCCACAC
>NW_027061496.1:0-1000 GCF_011386835.1 Chrysemys picta bellii | reverse complement strand
GAAGGAGAGGTGCTCAGGGCAGGCCCGGCTCTAGGTTTTTTGCAGCCCCAAGCAAAACATTTTTTGACTGTCCCCCACTCCAGCCTTGGGCTCCCCCTCTCACCAGTTCCCTCCCACACCCCCTGCCGCCCCAGCCCTGGGCTCCCCCCCCCGAAACGTGACCTCCTCGTTCACCACACCAATCCCTGTTTACACTTGCAGTGGGGATCAAACCATTTCTCCTATTTTTATTTCACTTTAGTATAAATCTCACCCCCTCCCCCGTCCCCCGCAACCCCATCTTTAGTGCTCCAAATGCACATGGACGGCATAGGGACTAATCCTCAAAACTTGTACCCAGAAAGGGATGGGGAGCTAGTAAAGAGGGTTCACGCAGAGGAGCGGGTGTGGGGTGCTTGGGGGCTCTACACTGGCAGAGAGGCGGGGTGTGATGTACTCGCGGAGGAGGAGAGGGGGTATCAGGAGGGTTGCCGGAGAAGAGGTGCAGGGGAGGGGGGAGGTGCGGGAGGAGTGGGCTGGGAGAGGGTACAAGGGGAGAGGTGCGGGTGAAGGGAGAGTACAAGGGGAAGGGGTGTGGTGAAGGAGCGATGGGGGGAGGTACAAGAGGAGGGGCTGCGAGCGGGATGGGGGGTGCAAGGGCTGAGAGGGGCAGGCGCTGACAGCTGCTTCCCCAGCCCGTGCACGCAGAGCCGAGAGGACAGACACTGACCCCCCCATGTGCTCGGAGCCGGGCTCTGCCTCTCCCCGCCCCGGGCAGGCAGCACGGGGCTGAGGTAGGGAGGTGAGCGGCAGGCTGGGTCCGCGGGCAGGAGGGGGCGGTGGCAGCTCCCTGGCAGCTCGGGCTGCCCAGCCAATCGCCCTGTCAGCGCGCGAGCCTGGATCCGCCCCCCCGCCCAGCCCGGCGGTGCCTGCACAGCCCCCTCGGGCGGGGAAACGCCGCGCCGCCCTGGGGAGACTCAGAGCAGCAGGACCCCTCCCCCCTCCCTGCCTCCCGGGCCCC
>NW_027061495.1:0-1000 GCF_011386835.1 Chrysemys picta bellii | reverse complement strand
TCATAAGCTCATTTATTTTGTTAACTCGGTTTCATAGGCAATTTTAAAAGTCACTTGAATTGTACCTGGTTTTTTCCATTGGTCCAAAAACACATGGAAGATGTGCCGATTTTTATTTCTGTGGGCCAAACCACCCTGTGTAGAAATGTAAATGTCGGAGCCAGAAAAGCTCTTTAAGGGTAAGGGTCCCTTCAGGAAATTGTCCTCAAATCATTCAATAAGCATGTCACAAAAACAAATTTTATATTTCCAAGATCACTGCTTTTATAATTTATACTCAGGTAAAGGAGAAAATCCCTGGAAATATTATTTTTAAGAGGGGGTTCCCAAGACTTGACATTTTAGTGAAAGGGGTTCACAGGTTGTTAAAGTTTGGGAACCACTGCCTTACAACAACATATTCCTACACTAAACAAAAGCAATGCAAGCAGTAATGCCCCCATTGTAATAATATGATGGGGTTGTTTCACTGCCTTAGTTACATAGCACATCACATCATAATTAGTACACAAAATAGACACTCTATAGGCCGTATGAAATCATGTTTTTCATTTGATATATATTCTGAAGCACATGGATCTGACTCTAAGTCAGAAATTTTCTGAACCTCTGGTAGGAGTAAGCGTAAATTTTGAAACTGGTCGGATATCAAAGTGGTCCAATTAAAAGAAATCTGATACCTAAGATCTAATTGTAGGGCTTTGTCTGCTGGACAATAAATAATGTGATTTACTGTGGCCGTGGTGAGATTAAAATGTAAGTCTAGCAAAGAGGTGACCTTAATGTATACGCAGCTATCATTAGCTTGGAATAGCAACTGTCCTGTCAGGGTAGTTCCTTGTCCCATATCTGCTCAACAAACTTTGTTAAACATTGTGACCAGGGCCAGCTCCAGGGTTTTGGCTGCCCCAAGCAGCCAAAAAAAAAAAAAAAAAAGCCATGAGCTGGAGTGAGGGACCGTCCGCTGAATTGCCGCAGAATAGCTTGACCTGCCGCCCTT
>NW_027061494.1:0-1000 GCF_011386835.1 Chrysemys picta bellii | reverse complement strand
GGAAAAAGTTTCATACGGAGGTCAACCCTACTTGATCATCAGGCAGTCCACATTGGAGAGAGACCTCATAAGTGCTTAGACTGCGGAAAAAGTTTCATGCGGAGGTCAGACCTTGTTAAACATCAGGCAATCCACACTGGAGAGAGACCCCATAAGTGCTTAGACTGTGGAAAAAGTTTCATACGAAGGTCGGGCCTTGTCAGACATCAGGCTATCCACACTGGTGAGAGACCCCACCAGTGCTTAGACTGTGGAAAAAGTTTCATGCAGAGGTCAGACCTTGTTAAACATCAGGCAATCCACACTGGAGAGAGATCTCATAAGTGCTTAGACTGTGGAAAAAGTTTCATATGGAGGTCAGGTCTTGTCAGACATCAGGCAATCCATACTGGTGAGAGACCCCACAAGTGCTTAGACTGTGGAAAAAGTTTCATACGAAGGTCAGGCCTTGTCGGACATCAGGCAATCCACACTGGTGAGAGACCCCACAAGTGCTTAGACTGTGGGAAAAGTTTCATACAGAGGTCAAGCCTTCTTATACATCAGGCAATCCACACCAGAGAGAGACCTCATAAGTGCTTAGACTGTGGAAAAAGTTTCATCCGGTGGTCAGGCCTTGTCATTCATCAGGCAATCCACACCGAAGAGAGATCTCATAAGTGCTTAGACTGTGGAAAAAGTTTCATACGAAGGTCAGGCCTTCTCAGCCATCAGGCAATCCATACTGGTGAGAGACCCCACAAGTGCTTAGACTGTGGAAAAAGTTTCATACGAAGGTCAGGCCTTGTCAGACATCAGGCAATCCACACCAGAGAGAGACCTCATAAGTGCTTGGACTGTGAAAAAAGTTTCATACGGAGGTCAGGCCTTGCTAAACATCAGAAAATCCACACAGGAGAGAAATCCCATAAATGTTTGGACTGTGGGAAAAGTTTCACACACAGATCATATCTTATGGCACATCAGGCAATCCACACAGGTGAGGGACTCCACAAGTGCT
>NW_027061493.1:0-1000 GCF_011386835.1 Chrysemys picta bellii | reverse complement strand
AGTCCTCCTGTTCTTCTTTTTGCGGATACAGACTAACACGGCTGCTACTCTGAAACCTTAGTTAATAGTTCAGCAACTTCCATCTGGTCCCGGTGACTTGTTAATGTTAAGTTTATCAATTAATTCCAAAACCTCCTCTAGTGACACTTCAATCTGTAACAATTGCTCAGATTTGTCACTTACAAAAGCCGGATCAGGTTTGGGACTCCCTCTAACCTCCTCAGCCGTGAAGACTGAAGCAAAGAATCCGTTTAGTTTCTCCACAATGACTTTGTTGTCTTTAAGCGCTCCTTTTGTATCTCGATCATCAAGGGGCCCCACTGGTTGTTTAGCAGGCTTCCTGCTTCTGATGTACTTTAAAAACATTTTGTTATTACCTTTGGAGTTTTTGGCTAGCCATTCTTCAAACTCCTCTTTGGCTTTTCTTATTACATTCTTGCACTTAATTTGGCAGCGTTTATGCTCCTTTCTATTTGCCTCACTTGGATTTGACTTCCACTTTTTAAAGGAAGTCTTTTTATCTCTCACTGCTTCTTTTACATGATTGTCAAGCCACGATGCCTCTTTTTTAGTTCTTTTACTGTGTTTCTTAATTTGGGGTATACATTGAAGTTGGGCCTCTATTATGGTGTCTTTAAAAAGCGCCCATACAGCTTGCAGGGATTTCACTTTAGTCACTGTACTTTTTAACTTCTGTTTAACTAACCCCCTCATTTTTGCATAGTTCCCCCTTTTGAAATTAAATGCCACAGTGTTGGGCTGTTGAGATGTTCTTCCCACCACAGGGGTGTTAAATGCTATTGTATGGCTTGTGGGTAAAACACATGACTGGGGCTCTGGTGAGGGGCAGTCAGTTCCTGCCTCCACTGTGAATTCCCTGCTCCTCTGTCAGTGCCTCAGTTTCCCACGAGTGTGTCTCTCGCTCCCCATGACTTTAGAATAGGAACACTACCGAACTGGAGCTGGTTGAATATTGGCAATTTTGAAATTAAAAAAAAAA
>NW_027061492.1:0-1000 GCF_011386835.1 Chrysemys picta bellii | reverse complement strand
TTTTATCGAGGAGGGAGCAGAAGAGGCAGGCAGATACCAGCTTTAATCGCCCCCCCCCCGTGGGAAGCTCCCTCCCCTAATGCAGCCTCCACTCCCAGGCCAGGGAACAGAGAGGAAGGTGCAGCGTTGGGGAAGAGCTGCTTAAGACAAGAGAGCGGGAGGTTGCATTGGGTGGGGTAGCCCCATCCCCAGCCCAGAGAGAAGGGAGGAGCTGCCGGCATCACAGGAAGAGCATCTCCCCAATCCAGGAAGCTGTGAGCAGCTCCAATGGAAGAGTCCAGCCCTGCCCAAAGGAAACGCAGGATGTTGGAGAAGAGTGAAGAGGAGACTCCCTGCACCGGGTGAAGCAGAGGGATGTGGCACAGAGCTCTGTTCGGGTGGAACTCAGTTAAGAGTAACAGAGGGTCCTGTGGCACCTTTAAGACTAACAGAAGTATTGGAGCATAAGCTTTTGTGGTTGAATGCCCACTTCTGTTAGTCTTAAAGGTGCTACAGGACCCTCTGTTGCTTTTTACAGATTCAGACTAACACGGCTACCCCTCTGATCAGTTAAGAGAGTTTCTGTTCATCAGAATGGGCATGAACTGAGCAGTAAGGGTGGTGTCAGGACTGTTTGTGTGGCCCCGCCCCCTCCGTGGCCCTGACCGAGGCCCTGCCCCCTGGCCAGGCTGGGAGACTTGCCCACTATGAAGACCCCCTGACACTCCACTTGCCCTGGACATAGGTCTGGGGTTCTGAGAGCAGCCCCCGGCCCATGTCCACACTCCCTGGGGTGTGCCTGGGCTCCCTGGGTGGTGTCCCGGTTCTGGCTTCTGACCTGGTCAGGGGGCAGGGCCTCAGGGAAAGAGGAGCAGGGGTGGAGCCACTGAGGGAGGCCAGCACCAGGGAGAGGTTGGTGCCACGGGCACAGGCTGCACTACACAGAGAGGAGCTGATCAGCTTCCCTGCCCAAAGAGCACAGACACTACCTGCGATGCTTCACACCTGCCCAAGACTTGCA
>NW_027061491.1:0-1000 GCF_011386835.1 Chrysemys picta bellii | reverse complement strand
ATGCAGGTGTACAGCAAAGAATATTGAATTTAAACGATCGAGCTTTTTTCATTCCTTGCCATGTGCATTCGCTCAATCTGGTTGTCAGTGATGCCGCCAAATCATCTAAAGATGCATTTCATATTTTACCACAGTGCAAGCAATTTACAACTTTTTTAGTGCTTCCACACACCGTTGGGCAGTCTTGAAGAAGCATCTTGAACAAAAACTCACACCTAAACCTCTGAGACAAACTAGATGGGAAAGAAGGATAGAAGCTATAAGACCACTCCGATATTCATCAGGAGAGATTTACGATGCATTATTCAAAATAAGCCAGGACTTGTCGTATGATCCTTCATTTCGACATGAAGCTGAAACATTGGCTCAGAAAAAGATGCAGTTTCAATTTTCATGTTACACGGTTATTTGGCACAATATTCTAAATCAAATTAATTTGACCAGCAAAGTTATGCAGAACGTAACCATAGACATATCTGAGGCAAAGACGATTTTGAATAAAACGCTGGAATATTTAAAAAAATACCGTTCAGATGAAGGATTTGAAGAACTGTCAAAGAAGCAACAACAATAGCAGAGGATCTTGATTTTGAACCAACGTTTGCATCTCAACAATTCATTCGTCCTCGGGAAAAAAACAAGACAGTTTTGTTATGAGGCTCATGATGATCCTATTCTCGATCCAAACGAAAGGTTTAAAGTTGAATGTTTCTATTGTATTTTGGATGTAGCTATAACTTCCACTGAAGAAAGATTTTGTCAGTTGCATGGTCACTGTGAAACTTTTGAATTTTTATACAATATTGGAAATATTAAAAATCAGTTTTCCAAAGAAGACCTCATGAAGCAGTGCCAAGACCTACATTTAGCGCTCAGTACTGATAACGCTACTGACATGGATGCAGTAGAATTGTATGATGAATTAATAGCTTTATCTGAGCTAATAAGTCCTAAAACTTCTCCTCTAAAAGTATTAGAATTTATAGCAAGAAATGATTTT
>NW_027061490.1:0-1000 GCF_011386835.1 Chrysemys picta bellii | reverse complement strand
ATCAGACACCCAAAATGTACCGCCAAGGACCAGTTAGCAAAGTCCATGCAGAGAACAGGGTCAAAGTAACCTATACGTAATCAGGGGCAATAAACCAATCAGAAAAGAGAACAGTAACATGAAAATAGAATCATAGACTTTAAGGTCAGAAGGGACCATTATGATTGACCTCCTGCACAACGCAGGCCACAGAATCTCACCACCCACTCCTGTATCCAACCTATGTTTGAGCCATTGAAGTCCTCAAATCATGGTTTAAAGACTTCCAGGTGCAGAGAATCTTCCAGCAAGTGACCCATGCCCCACACTGCAGAGGAAGGCAAAAAAACTCCAGGGCCTCTGCCAATCTGCCCTGGAGGAAAATTCCTTCCCGACCCCAAATATGGTGATCAGCTAAACCCTGAGCATGTGGGCAAGACTCACCAGCCAGACACTCAGGAAAGAATTCTCTGTAGTAACTCAGATCCCATCCCATCTAACATCCCATCATAGGCCACTGGGCATATTTACCGCTAATAGTCAAACACCAATTAATTGCCAAAATTAGGCTATCCCATTATACCATCCCCTCCATAAACTTATCAAGTTTAGTCTTGAAGCCAGATATGTCTGTTGCCCCCACTGCTCCCCTTGGCAGGCTGTTCCAGAACTTCACTCCTCTGATGGTTAGAAACCTTCACCTTATTTCAAGTCTAAACTTCCTGATGGCCAGTTTATATCCATTTGTTCTTGTGTCCACATTGGTACTAAGCTTAAATAATTCCTCTCCCTCCCTGGTATTTATCCCTCTGATGTATTTATAGAGAGCAATCATATCTCCCCTCAGCCTTCTTTTAGTTAGGCTAAACAAGACAAGCTCTTTGAGTCTCCTTTCATAAGACAGGTTTTCCATTCCTCAGATCATCCTAATAGCCCTTCTCTGTACCTGTTCCAGTTTGAATGAATCTTTTTTAAACATGGGAGACCAGAACTACACACAGTATTCCAGATGAGGTCTCAC
>NW_027061489.1:0-1000 GCF_011386835.1 Chrysemys picta bellii | reverse complement strand
TTCGCAGGGAACCGGGATTCCGCACAGCAATGACCAGTGACTGCAGTGAGTGCGATTCCCTTCCTGCTGCCGGGAATGAGGAACTCCATTGATTGCTCCCACTGGGCCCGAGCAGTAAAACTCATTGTACTGAAACCTCCCCGCCCCAGACCCTGCCCCTCAGAGCCTCCACGTCCCCCGGCCACAGCACTATAGGGGCATCATCCATAAAAGCCACTGAGTCGATGGAAGGACAGAAAGGAGACATCGGGATCCTGGGGAGGGGTGGAGAAGAGGCATTTCTATAGAGACCCACAGTTTTTCCAGAGACTCCCCAATATCGAGTCATGGAGTCCTGGTCCTAGAGAGAACAGCAGGAGACACATTTCACGGTGACACTGACTCTAACCCTAAGCTTAATATAGTTTTGTTACAGCTGTCAGATTGCGCCCTCACACCTTTGTGAGCATCGCAGTCACAGACTCACTGACATGACTATCCCCATATATGACAGGGGTAACAGACAATGCTGTCTGTCCGAGGTACATTTTCCTGGCTGGCAGTGCCCAGTTAGGAAGAGATATACACCGGACCCTCGCTAGATCACACATCTATATAATGCAAATTCCAATAGAACGTGGTCGCGGATCCCAAATTTAGTAACGGTCATTAATTTTCATTGTAATGCGGTCCCCGCTAGAACGCGGGACTTGGCATGGATCCCAAATCCCGCGTTCTAGCGAGGGTCCGGTGTAGTTTAGCTACCGTGTAGTTAGCAAGCAAGGAGAGGCTGAAGTCAAAGAAGAGTTTCTCTAGCGTGTTAACCTCTCCCCATTGGCCCTGGGGACTAGTCTCAAGGTATTTATTTCTCATTGGCCCTTCCCCGGCTTTTGGGAGAGGGTCACCCAAAGCCGCCCCCACCCCCATTAAATTTCAGTGAGGGGCCAACAGTCCCCTTACCCATAGACACATCAAAATCATTGTAATTTATTTATTCTTAGCTAGTAGCTCTGCTGCTCTT
>NW_027061488.1:0-1000 GCF_011386835.1 Chrysemys picta bellii | reverse complement strand
GAGGAGAAGGTACCTGTATTTGCATCTGTCCTTGTTGTTCTTGTTTGTAGGGGCCGGCAGGGGCTGGGGGCTGGGAAGGACGCCGAGCCCTGAGTAGGGGGCGGAGCTTGGCTGATCAAGGGGCCCATAAAAGCGGCCGCCCAGCCAGGCAGCGGTACAGCTGCGAGCAGCGGCAGCAAACAGGGGAGTTTGAGAGGGAGTTCTCATTGGAGGAGAAGGTACCTGTATTTGCATCTGTCCTTGTTGTTCTTGTTTGTAGGGGCCGGCAGGGGCTGGGGGCTGGGAAGGACGCCGAGCCCTGAGTAGGGGGCGGAGCTTGGCTGATCAAGGGGCCCATAAAAGCGGCCGCCCAGCCAGGCAGCGGTACAGCTGCGAGCAGCGGCAGCAAACAGGGGAGTTTGAGAGGGAGTTCTCATTGGAGGAGAAGGTACCTGTATTTGCATCTGTCCTTGTTGTTCTTGGTTGTAGGGGCCGGCAGGGGCTGGGGGCTGGGAAGGACGCCGAGCCCTGAGTAGGGGGCGGAGCTTGGCTGATCAAGGGGCCCATAAAAGCGGCCGCCCAGCCAGGCAGCGGTACAGCTGCGAGCAGCGGCAGCAAACAGGGGAGTTTGAGAGGGAGTTCTCATTGGAGGAGAAGGTACCTGTATTTGCATCTGTCCTTGTTGTTCTTGTTTGTAGGGGCCGGCAGGGGCTGGGAATGACGCCGAGCCCTGAGTAGGGGGCGGAGCTTGGCTGATCAAGGGGCCCATAAAAGCGGCCGCCCAGCCAGGCAGCGGTACAGCTGCGAGCAGCGGCGGCTAACAGGGGAGTTTGAGAGGGAGTTCTCATTGGAGGAGAAGGTACCTGTATTTGCATCTGTCCTTGTTGTTCTTGTTTGTAGGGGCCGGCAGGGGCTGGGGGCTGGGAAGGACGCCGAGCCCTGAGTAGGGGGCGGAGCTTGGCTGATCAAGGGGCCCATAAAAGCGGCCGCCCAGCCAGGCAGCGGTACAGCTGCGAGCAGC
>NW_027061487.1:0-1000 GCF_011386835.1 Chrysemys picta bellii | reverse complement strand
GGCGGCTAACAGGGGAGTTTGAGAGGGAGTTCTCATTGGAGGAGAAGGTACCTGTATTTGCATCTGTCCTTGTTGTTCTTGTTTGTAGGGGCCGGCAGGGGCTGGGGGCTGGGTAGGACGCCGAGCCCTGAGTAGGGGGCGGAGCTTGGCTGATCAAGGGGCCCATAAAAGCGGCCGCCCAGCCAGGCAGCGGTACAGCTGCGAGCAGCGGAAGCAAACAGAGGAGTTTGAGAGGGAGTTCTCATTGGAGGAGAAGGTACCTGTATTTGCATCTGTCCTTGTTGTTCTTGTTTGTAGGGGCCGGCAGGGGCTGGGGGCTGGGAGGGACGCCGAGCCCTGAGTAGGGGGCGGAGCTTGGCTGATCAAGGGGCCCATAAAAGCGGCCGCCCAGCCAGGCAGCGGTACAGCTGCGACCAGCGGCGGCTAACAGGGGAGTTTGAGAGGGAGTTCTCATTGGAGGAGAAGGTACCTGTATTTGCATCTGTCCTTGTTGTTCTTGTTTGTAGGGGCCGGCAGGGGCTGGGGGCTGGGAAGGATGCCGAGCCCTGAGTAGGGGGCGGAGCTTGGCTGATCAAGAGGCCCATAAAAGCGGCTGCCCAGCCAGGCAGCGGTACAGCTGCGAGCAGCGGAAGCAAACAGGGGAGTTTGAGAGGGAGTTCTCATTGGAGGAGAAGGTACCTGTATTTGCATCTGTCCTTGTTGTTCTTGTTTGTAGGGGCCGGCAGGGGCTGGGGGCTGGGAGGGACGCCGAGCCCTGAGTAGGGGGCGGAGCTTGGCTGATCAAGGGGCCCATAAAAGCGGCCGCCCAGCCAGGCAGCGGTACAGCTGCGAGCAGCGGCGGCTAACAGGGGAGTTTGAGAGGGAGTTCTCATTGGAGGAGAAGGTACCTGTATTTGCATCTGTCCTTGTTGTTCTTGTTTGTAGGGGCCGGCAGGGGCTGGGGGCTGGGAGGGACGCCGAGCCCTGAGTAGGGGGCGGAGCTTGGCTGATCAAGGGGCCC
>NW_027061486.1:0-1000 GCF_011386835.1 Chrysemys picta bellii | reverse complement strand
CAAATGTAACTAACAATACAAATGTATTAAGAACAAAAATTAACAACAAAATGACTATTAGAGAACCTAACAAAAAATAAACCTGATGCATTGGGGACCAAAGTTTTTTGGACACAAGTGGTGATTGATAAATTGGATGGACATGGGGGAAGTAGAGAGAGGAAAAGACATTTACCCTGTCTAGTGTAGTATTTCCTCTTTTTCTGGACCCAGTGCTAGCACAGGACACCACTAGAGACAGACACAGAACATGCAACACAGAACACTGAACACAGACTTTGTCATGACACTATAACCATGGTATTTTATAACTCTTCAGCTGGTACCAGCTCTCCTGATGTTCTGGTTCAGAGCCTGAAAGATAGAAGCTTGGAAACAAATTAGCACAGTACTTTCACTCTGGCAGAACCTGCTTAGTCTCTGCCACAGTGTGTTTGGTACTTGGGGCTGCACAAATGCTAATTAAGTGGTGCATTTCTTGTGAGTGTAAATTCTCCCTTTCTCTTAGTAAAAGGGCGTTAACACCCCATCTAGAAAAAAAAATTTGTTTTAAAATCTCCAGCCATTTTGCCATGGCCTGGAGATCTGAGGCAGAAGCAGGCACTGTTGTTAACTGTTTCAATGGCATTTTGGCCCTGGGAGGAGGAATTCACCCAAATATCCCCCTTCCCAATCTCCAGAGGGGTCCCAAAGGTTTGCCCCCTTCTGGGGTCTCAAATGTTTCTTCTCCTGATGTTACTGCTGCTGTAAGATTTGAGAGTGCTGCTTTAACTCTCTGTACCCAACCTGTTTTCCAGTTTCTCTATCTGTTGCTTGCCTGGGCCCAATCCTGCTTTTTCGAATAAACAGTTCCTTTCCACGGGCACAAGCCTTGTTCCACTACCAATTTAGCAAGGAGGGTGGGCTTTTTAACTAGCCCCCACCCTTCCTGGTCCCATTCCTTAAACATTTTCTTCAAAATTGTGAAATTACCACAATATTACTTACACACACAAAAAAC
>NW_027061485.1:0-1000 GCF_011386835.1 Chrysemys picta bellii | reverse complement strand
TCTATCCCTATCCAAATCAGACTCCTGTTCTAACAGACAGCAACCCGCCCCCCCCCCCCCCCGAAAGGCAGAGATAGAGCCCAGAAATCGAGATGGTGGGGAAATTTCATTGAAACCGTTTCTGACCGAAAATCCTATTCAAACTAAACCAGTTTGTTTCTTGAAATCATAACAAGTGGCAATGAAAATTCTTTGTCACAATGTGTTAAATTGTCTCGTCGCACTCAAAGAGGAGACACTTAGATCTCAAAAATTAGATAAGATGCTTCAGTCTGAGCTAAGTAGTTGCTGCTCTTAACAATTGCAAAATAATAAAATACAAATAAAATAGACTATTTCAGCCATTCTATTATGTCCTAATCTGATCTGAGTAAACATGATAGGACACCTCATCCTTATTTCCAGGCCCTTTCACTAACCACTGCTGCACACTCCCTCCCACAGCTGGCAATTACAACCAGGCCCTCATGTCCAGTCCCCCTGCTTTGAGAGGGAGTGTGCTCCACTGGAGTGATTGGAGCAGGGAACTGGGAGTCAGGACTCCTGGGTTCCATTGCTGGTTTCCTATTGACCTGTGGGACTTCGGGTAAGTTGCTGCCCCCTCTAGGCTCTGTCCCCAGCAGTCAAATGGGGATTTCATACTTTCCCACTATTGGAAAGTGCTGGGAGAATCCCCCAGCAAAAGCTGCTCTGACAGTGCTAAGCAGCATCTGTTTGCTTGTGAGAATGTCCTATGGGACTGTGTCAAAAGCCTTATTAACACCAAGATAGATCACATCTACTGTTTACCCACCTCCACTAGGCCCCTAACCCTGCCAAAGAAGGAGCTAGGATTGGTCTGGAATGATTTGTTCTTGACAAGTCCATGCTCACTAGTCCTAAGAACCAAATTGTCCTGCAGGTGCTGACAAACTGATTGTTTAATAAGCAGAGGCTGCTCCCAATGCTACACTCGGTTTCTCAGAAATGAGTAGACTTTATGGTCAGCAGAGACCGTTAG
>NW_027061484.1:0-1000 GCF_011386835.1 Chrysemys picta bellii | reverse complement strand
TTCACAGTGTGCTCTCTCGTACATCTATCTCAGATCGGTGTGGGAAGAAATGAGTGTGGAGGTTCCCCATCCTAAAGAGAAGTCTGAGGTTGTGCAGCCCATCCTCTGTGGCTAGACTCAGGTGCTACAAACCTTCCCCCTTTACAGATCATGCTGCTTATAGCATTAGAGAAGGGTTTTCACAGCACAGTGCATGTGACACTGGAAATAAGGATTCCTGCAAGGCAATGGATTAGTGCTAATGTGTAAGCTCTGCAACCCCGCCAGTACTAAGGGGTCATATAATCCATTATTATTATTATTATTATTATTATTATAGCAACATCTGCTGCATCCTTCTAAGTCCTTGTGGCTTCCTCCTGCTTCTTGTCTAGTAATGATCAGTCTAGTTATGATAGAAAAATCAATGTTAAGACCCTCAATTATCTTGTTCAAGTCACTTCTGTTGAAAACAAGAGATTTATGGATCCATAAACCCCCACATTGAAATTCTAGTTGCTCGGTTCAATTCCATTTAAAGATCCATTAAACCCTTAAGTACAATATGGCATTCACAGTCAATAAAATAACGGCATGAATGGAAAACCAACTACTCAGGAGGGAAAGAGCAGTCACTTCAGAGCAGCAACTTCCCCCTCCAACCCCAGAGTGGATTTATTGCTCAGGCAGGAATCAAGAGTGAATGCCCTGGAAAACGATGTTCTTTATCCACAGAACAGGGACAGCACTGAAAGCAGCATCATTGGCTTCTTCCGTAGCCCTTAAGGTGTTTCATGGAGGAATGCCTCTATAAGGATTAGAATGGAGTTGTCTCCCAACTAGATTTGGCAGAGCGTTATGCTGAAGTACAGCTGCTATCCTTCTGTGGCCTAAACAGTGTTGTATAATTACAGGAGGAAAATCCTCTACTTCTGTAGACCTCGACTGAGCAAACCACCCCTACATGCAGCAAAGTACTTAAGACACGGGCCATAAAACCCACTAACTTTTAAGCTCACAT
>NW_027061483.1:0-1000 GCF_011386835.1 Chrysemys picta bellii | reverse complement strand
AACCACTGCTCAAACACACAGTTCTCTACTGAACTTTGATATCAATTTGATTCATTCCTTCTGTAAGCACCTTAGTACCTAGGCACAGAGATTACCTTATTAGCACTGCGCAAGGTATCCACTTGGATGGGATGATCAAAGCTCACACCAGCCTCCTCACTGTTTCCTGCAGCAGAAAAGATTTCAGCACTTCTTACACCATCCGGCTCGTGCAAGGGAGTCTCCAAATTTGGCAATGCAGGCTTCACACTGGATATCTTAGGAACTGCACTGGGTAGTAAGGCTGCTGGGTTAATAGCTAAATTAGCCTAAAAAACCATGAACAAAATTGCATTAGTGTTTCCATAGAGACAGATAAGCACTGAAGAGACAGCATGGTCTAGTGGGTAGGGCACTGGGCTAAGACTCAGGAGTTCTGGGTTCTACTCTAGCTCCGCCACTGACCTTGTCCAAGTCACTTCACCTTTCTGTGCCTCCCTTTCCCCGCCCTTCATTTATCCTTTATCTGGCTCACTCAGTTTTTACAGAGCTTAATGCAATGGGGCTCTGAGGAGAGGCTACTGGAATACCGAATTACAAGCCATCCATGGCCGACTGTCCAACAAGTTTCTGTACATGCTTGAGAAAAGCAGTGCTGAAGAAAGTTACAGTACGTTAGGGAACAGTCTCCCTCAATTCAGATGAAGAAGAATTACAGATACCGCTGCCCAGAATCAGCCTCCATACTGAACACAAGAAAAAAGCATTAAACATGCAGTATATAGAAAGCAACAACTGAAAATCAACTGCATCTGGAAAAGAAGCCTGAGAAGATGAAGTAAAAAAGGAATTTTTAAAAAAATAAAGCGCCATTAGTGATGTAGGGAAGATTTTTTTTTCTTTGAGAGAGACAGAGAGAGTCAAAATGCCAATAAAATAATTACTTGTAGTTTTCCAATCCGAGACGAGGGCTCTTTGGTTTTAATGAGAGCAGGACCTGTGGATTTCTGCACAAAATTAC
>NW_027061482.1:0-1000 GCF_011386835.1 Chrysemys picta bellii | reverse complement strand
ACTGGATTAAAAATCAGCTGGATAAATGAGATCTAAATCTTCACACTGATTGGAGCCTGCATTTTAACATATCTAGAGGGAAGAAGCTAGTTCTGGTCCCTCCGACTACTCAGCAAGAGCTGGAGAGGTGACCTTGCAACGAACACTTGGTTCTCACCATAGCGCTTTTCATTCCCAAAGCCCACACAGTTAACCCTTAACTTCATCTCCCTACGGCCCCTGTAGGCAAGCAGCTATTGCCATGTTTTATCCTGGTCCCCGAGGCCCAACAGCATATAGCTCCTGCCTACATACCTGATCTGATCTCCTTTCACTTCCTCCCACACGGCATCTTGTCATGCCAATTCTGCCAACCACATTACTGCCTTCATCATCTTTTTGAGCCAAAGGGACAGCTCTTTCCCTGCTGCCCAGTATGTACGGAACACTCAAGTCTGACAGTCTAGGCTTCTCTCTCCTCGTTCAATTCCCTCCCCAAAACTCACTGCTGCCAAGCAGTGAAGGGAAGGATGGGTACCCAATTAAAAGGAGCCAAGCCATCAGGGTATGTACATTACCTACACATAACTGCACCAACTTTTTGTCACTACCCTTTCCTTCCTCCCCACATCTGTTGATGACCCACTCGTGTACTGTCAAGTCAAGTGGATTGCTCTCTAGGGCAGGGGCTATGTGTTTGATTACAAGGAACCTAGCACAATTCGAGGTGCCTGAAAGACCCCACCGGCTTTCTTCACTGCATTTCCATCATCACATTGCTGCTGTCAAAGCCTCAAGTCCCTCTTCATCCTCACAACACTCCAGTTTTGCCCAGCAATGCGAAGGCTGCTTTATAATTTTTAGATCCCACTTTACGCTAGCTCATGCTCAAATCCATCCGCCGTTTCCTACGCCATCCCCCTTGCAGGCAGTTAGAGCTTTAAACAAGTAAAGTCACAATATATCAGTGTACCCAATTTTGGCATCACCAGCAAGCTGGGTCACCAGGAGGCACAAGGAA
>NW_027061481.1:0-1000 GCF_011386835.1 Chrysemys picta bellii | reverse complement strand
GGCACAGTCATGCTTGCGGAGGAAGGTTTATGACTGATGGTTGTTAACGGAGTTGTCGATAAACCAACCAGGTAAATAAGAGCTCTATATAGTGTGAATTCTTCAGAGCAAGGGGGGGGAAAATGGGAACTCACCCGTTAACACACAACTAATTTGCCAGTCGAATACACAGAAGTCAGAGAGTGCGAAGGGTGATCAGAGAACTGTAGGGCTGGAAGAGCTCATATAGCTCATTCCCTTCCTCCCCTCCCCCCAAATCAACTTAATGTTAAGATTGTTAGCTCAACCGTCACATCTCCTTATGCCTGTTTTATAGAACTACAGATTCTCTGTGTGTACACACACACACACAATGCTGTAGAAAAATAGTGTTAGTATTTTTAAATACACCATAATTAATTGTGAGGAAGATGGGAAGGGAGGGATTGTTAGACTCCTTGTTCTGCTGAATTTCTAGACCAGTCAAAGAAGTCTAGTCAGTTCCAGATTTTGATTTGTATTAGTTTCCCCAACAAAAGTCAGTTGCTTTAGGGAAAGGAAAAAAAAATAACCGTAGCACAGAAATTAAAAATAGTTCATAGGCTGTTTTATGGCAAGTGCAGTTCTAGGATGAAAAGTGACAGCATTGTGGGCATCCATGTTTATTAACTCTACTTTCCATATCAAGTGGGCTCAGCTTATTAAACCACCTTGTGAACAGTGACCTGTGCAAACTTGCCTGGGAATCAGGGAGCAGGGCTGGAGTTCTTGCCATCTCACACAGCATCACCTTTGTAAAGGTTCTACAGAACAAGTCAGGACCTCAGAGATGCAAGGGCAACCCTACTGCCTCAGTGATTTTGCACAACTCTGACCAGTTGAAACAGCCAGTTTAATTGATGATGCACAAGGAGAAACAGAATCTAACTCATTCTCCTGTAGCTTTGGTGACTCAGAAGTAAAAACCAAAACACACACACACACACCCCCAAGCAATAAAAACATACATTTGTCACTAAAA
>NW_027061480.1:0-1000 GCF_011386835.1 Chrysemys picta bellii | reverse complement strand
TTGGTGAGGGACCTTGTCAAAGGCTTTCCGGAAATCTAAGTACGCTATATCCACTGGATCCCCTTGTCCACATGTTTGTTGACCGCTTCAAAGAAATCTAATAGATTAGTAAAACATGATTTCCCTTTACAGAAACCATGTTGACTTTTGCCCAACAATTTATGTTCTTCTATGTGTCTGACAATTTTATTCTTTACTATTGTTTCAACCAACTGGTCAAATAATTCTACGAAATGCACTGTTAAAGAGATTAAAGGAACATTTGCCAAATCTCTAACTAAAAGAGTATCCCTTACCTTTTCCTTTTTCTGCTGCCCTGCAACCTCTGTTCCTCCAGTCACAGGAACTGCTCTATGCTCCACTAAATGTCCTGACTTATCTTCTACCAGTTTAGTCTTTGATGTGTCCAGCAGATCCTCCTTTTCCGTCTCTTCATCAAATAACGAAGGTGGTGCCTGAGGTGTTTTTGGTTTTTCCTGGGAAATGAAAGGATGTTACTACTCACACACTGAGATCTGGCACATAAGCACACAGATGGATACATATAAGAGGTCTGTATCTATGAAGGAGTGGGGTCTCTGGCCCACATGGAACAGCAGATAGGTAAACAGGACTTCCCATGTTCCCAGTGGCTGAACAGATGGGAGAAGCCTGTGGTCCACACATGGCAAGTGGGCTTGTGAAAAGGAGAGGTTTAGGGGCTATTATGTGGCAGGCAACAGTAGATTCTATGGTGGCTATTCGGCGCAGTGTTTTGGGGTTGGCACATCAGATATGAAGGCATTGGGTGGCAGAGTGTTTATTACTACAATCAGCACACCAGGCTGGGATGATAGGAACCTGGGTGATATCAGAAACCCCTATTGGGGATGGGAGGGGCTGGGGAGAATTATAGCCACAAGTGTAGAATCAGAGTTTGGTGGGTCTGACACGGGAAAATCCTGCACCTATTGAAGTCAATGGAAACTTTGCCATTGATTTCAATCGGACCAGGATTTCA
>NW_027061479.1:0-1000 GCF_011386835.1 Chrysemys picta bellii | reverse complement strand
GGGTTAACCCCAAATATCGCATCCAGCTCTTTGTAGAATTGGCAGATTGCGGGGGGAGCACCCGAGTGGCCGTTTGCGTCACGGGCTTTGCGGTAGGCACTCTGCAGCTCCTTCACTTTAATCCTGCACTGCAGGGTGTCCCGGTCATGGCCCCTTTCCATCATGTCCTTTGATACCTTCCCGAAGGTATCGTAATTCCTACGGCTGGAGCGCAGCTGGGACTGGACAGCTTCCTCCCCCCAAACACTGATGAGGTCCAGCAACTCGTCATTGCTCCATGCTGGGGCTCGCTTGGCGTGTGGAGGCATGGTCACCTGGAAAGATTCGCTGATAGCACTCCACACCACACCACACCTGGCTGAGCAAACAGGAAGGGGATTTTTAAAATTCCCGGGGAACGTCAAGGGCGGGTCACATGGTTGGTTACCTGAGGCCAGGGCAGTAGAGTTTGAACTGATGACCAGAGTGGCTAGAACAGGCATTGTGGGATACTCCCGAATACTTCTGGAGGTCAATCACAGTGCATTGGGCGGCGCAATACACAGTATTCCTCTCGGGGAGGTGGAGTACAGGCAGCGCTGCAGCCATGGAGATACACCGCTGCAAATGCCTTGCCAGTGTGGACGGGGAGTGAGTTACAGCGCTGGGAGCAGCTTTATTGCACTGTAACTCTCAAGTGTAGCCAAGACCAGGGCTACACTAGACTTATATTGGTATAAATAGATTAGATTATAGGACTGGAAGGGACCTCGAGAGGTCATCGAGTCCAGTCCCCTGCCCGCATGGCAGGACCAAATACTGTCTAGACCATCCCTGATAGACATTTATCTAACCTACTCTTAAATATCTCCAGAGACGGAGATTCCACAACCTCCCTAGGCAATTTGTTCCAGTGTTTAACCACCCTGACAGTTAGGAACTTTTTCCTAATGTCCAACCTAGACCTCCCTTGCTGCAGTTTAAACCCATTGTTTCTGGTTCTATCCTTAGAGGCTAAGGT
>NW_027061478.1:0-1000 GCF_011386835.1 Chrysemys picta bellii | reverse complement strand
GCGGCAGGTCCAGCTGACAGTCCCTCACTCCCGCTCCGAGCGAAGGACCTTCTGCCAAATTGCCGCCACCGATCACAATCGCAGCTTTTTTTTTTTTTTTGGCTGCTTGGGGCGGCCAAAACCCTGGAGCCGGCCCTAGAAATAGGAACTGCAGCGAGGCTTCTGCAGCTGCGGCGCTAGTTTTGGCTCTCGCCAGGGAAGCCCGGTCACCGGAGGGGCTCGAGGCAAGACGGGCTGAGTCGGGTGGGCAGGAACGTTTCCCACTGTTCACCTCGGCCCGTTCCTACCCCTGCAGCCCGCCGAGGGCTCGCGGATCCCCGCTTCCCCCCCAAGCCAGGCCGCCGCGAGTAGGGCAGCGGCAGCTGAAAACGTCCGAGAGGCTCGCGCCGTAGCTACCCCACGCCGCGCTCCACGGGCGAGACCCGGGCCCGCCAATGGGACATGCCGCCCCGCTCCCCTCCCCCGCGGGTGCCCGCTGTGACCCGCCCCTGCCCCGGTCACAATCACCAGCCGGGCGCTAGGGGCAACCGGGCGGCGTCCCGCGCTAACGGCTCCCAGCGGCCCGGCCCTCGCCCGCGGCAGGGAGCGGCTCCCCCCGGCCCCCGCTGACTCTGGGCCTCGGCCCCCGCCGCCGAACGGGCTGGAGCCGCCGGGGCGAAGCGCCTCTTGCCGACCCCACACGGCGCCGCGGGGCGGGCGGCGGAGACCCGCCCTTCCCCCCATCAACGGGGCCGCGGCCGCCCAGGACCCCCGCGGCAGACCCCGCCCCGGCTCCCCGGCCCCGGCCCCGCCAGGTGAGACCCGCCCCACGGGCGCAGCCAGCAGAGCCCACACGCAGTGAGCTGCGCATGCGTCTTAGCAATAAAGAAGCGTCTGCTCCGGGTCTTCGGCTGTTGCCAGAGTCCCCTGCAGGGGCTGGGAGCCGGGAGACGGGGGAGGGGCGTGGCCAGGGAAGGGGCGTGGCCAACCAGTGAGGGCTGAAGGTAATAGGAGCCCTGGG
>NW_027061477.1:0-1000 GCF_011386835.1 Chrysemys picta bellii | reverse complement strand
TCTACTGAATAAATAACAACACTTAAAACACTTACAGTAAATATTGCCTCCTAGATTCAAAGGGATGCAGGGAAAAGGATAGATGGATGCTCTTTTACTTTGTCGTCATAGAGGTATATAAAAAACTCATTTCATATTTGAGGGTCTGATCATGTAGTGGTTTGAGTGTCTCCAGCAATGTGTTTGGCTTCAGTAGAAATTGAAAACAGTCAAGTGAAGTTGAGTGCTCTCAATATTTTACAGGATCAGGCCTTTAGTCTGTCATGAGGTTTAGTTTAAAGAGGATTTTGATAAAACAAAGAACGGGCCTGATCCACTTCCGGTTACAGGCAATTACAACCCCCCTTTGTCTTCAGTTGGTTTAGGACTGAATCTTAATTCAGAGAATGTACAATTGGGATTTTCTTTGCATTGATGCAACAGTTATGTTTAAGAAAACAATCTGAGGGGAAAGAAGAAGTTGGTTTAACTTGTACATTAGTAGAGATCCTCTTCTTTCCTTTCCTCTCGACTCCCTTTTAGACATGAGCACACTCAGGATTCGTATCAGTTGTGTATTCCATTGCATGCTGATGTGTCACTTTTGTGTCTTCACTAAATGTGTGGCTCTAATACAGTATATATATTTTTTAACTCTTGTTTTCTCTCTTTATTTTGGAAAGATTGAACAACAAGTGACCCTCGAACAACTTCAGAAACTAAATACAGCTTTTCAGGTATGAAATCAGTGAAATCATATCAGTACATAGCCCTGATCACAAAAGGAAATGCCCAATTTATGCAAAACAATATGTTGATTAGAAATAAACTTTTGGGGCAGGAACTATTTTTCTCTGTACAGCAATGAGCCTGTTTTGGGTACCACTGTAATACAGGAATCACTTATAGAATGATGGTCGGTGCTTCAGATGTCTCATGTAATGTTATGTCTTGTGCTTTTATGTAATGTTGTTAATAGGTACACTATGCACTGAGGTTTGTTTCCATATGTAGACGTCAC
>NW_027061476.1:0-1000 GCF_011386835.1 Chrysemys picta bellii | reverse complement strand
AGATTAATGCATGCAGCAATTTACAAGCATTTCATAGAGTCTAAACACTAAATACATTCTTATAAGACAAATACCTATTTTGAACAAAACTAATATACAGGTGATCTGGTTTGGTTTCCAGCTATGAGTTTGTCAGTTCTTAGTTAACACTTCCGGCCTTGGCCAAAGCTGGCACTTGGTTTACCACTGTCATGCTGGTTGTGAAGAATAATCTTATTTTACGCAAGTTATACAGGAGAGTCTTGTTATGATGCAAAGTCCACAGAGATTCATAGATTATTTTTTTTTTTGAGGCCAGAAGGAACCATTAGATTATCTAGTCCAGGGGTTCCCAAACTTGGTTCACAGCTTGTTCAGGGTAAGCCCCTGGCGGCCTGTGAGATGCTTTGTTTACCTGAGCGTCCGCAGGTACGGCCGATTGCAGCTCCCAGTGGCTGCTGTTCGCCATTCCTGGCTAATGGGAGCTGCGGGAAGCAGCGCGGGCTGGGCCTTATGATGAAATCAAATGAAAGTCCTTACGTCTATTTCAGTTTTTTAAATAAGTGTCTCATTTGCTCTAGTCACATGAGTAAAACATACTAAAACTACTCCCTTAAGCAAGCTTATAAAACCCCTACCTAGTCTACTTAGCCCATCTAGATTTCAATTATTCCATTCTTTGCCTGTTGAGATTCCTTCCACACTTACTCCTAAGAGACTTGGAGGACAGGTTGACAAATATTAGAATTGGTTAGTGCATTCAATGCCCAGTCAACCTGTGGAACTCTTTGACAGAGGATGTTGTGAAGGCCAAGACTATAACAGAGTTCAAAAAAGAACTAGATACATTCATGGAGGATAGGTCCATCAATGGCTATTAGCCAGGATGGGCAGGGATGGTGTCCCTAGCCTCTCTTTGCCAGAAGTTGGGAATGAGCAACAGGGGATGGATCACTTGACGATTACCTGTTCTGTTCATTCCCTCTGGGGCACTTGGCATTGGCCACTGTCGGAAGACAGA
>NW_027061475.1:0-1000 GCF_011386835.1 Chrysemys picta bellii | reverse complement strand
ATCTTCTGTTCAGAAATGCATATGTCACATTCTCTTTAGTACTATTAATTTATTGGCAGGCTTTGATTTCAATCTCCTAAATCTCTTTTGACATTGTGTTGGCTTCATCTGTCTTCAATTTTTCCTCCTATATTTCTCACTCAACGGAGGTTGCTGCAGTTGGATGGTGCTGTGTTGATTGTAAAGCATTTGGGATCCCTCTGGATCTTATTTGAATTTGTGTGGGAACCTTTCCTCCCTCCCCCTCCAGCAACATGAAAGTTGCTTTGGGCTTTATAGCCAAAATTCCTGAAAGGCTTTCTTCCTAAAATGTTAGTAGTACTGCATAATGCTAGCCTGACGACAGGTATTTTATACACACTATGGAAAACTGCACAACACAAGAAATCCTTAATGGTCCCAAAGGACAATATTTAAACTTCATCCAAGTTCTCAGTCAAATGGGGGAGGAGGAAAACAAGGAGGAGACAAGGGGGTTGATTCTTAATTGCTCTGCACTTTTTGCACTCACTTATACCAGGAGGGTTCCCAACTCTCTAATTGATGAAAACCAGATCCCCTGCTCCGCCTCTTCTCCCTGGGACTCCCCCGTGTCCCTTGCTCCACTCCCTCCTCCCCCTTCCTGGTGCCTTGTGGCTGGATGGATCCTCTCCAACTCCCTCCTCTCCCCCAGCCCCTCCACACAGCTGGGCTCCCTCTGCTTACAGGAGCTGCAGCCTGACAGAGTCTGCTGCCTGCCTGCCCATGAGACACAGGTAGGAGGCGGCCCTGATTGAGCAGAGGCTGGCACGGGTTAGTGACCCAGCGCCTCTCCTCCCCGGCTGCGGTAAACAGACTTTTTGTGTCTGATCAGTGCATCTGACCAGACAGTGCTAGGTCCCCTTTTCAACTGGACTTTTCAGCAGTAAACTGGGCTCCTGGCTGGCAACGCTATTAGCTATGCAAAGCGACGGGGTAGCATTTTTTCAGAAAGTTTACGCTGATGTAAAATGACTACGCA
>NW_027061474.1:0-1000 GCF_011386835.1 Chrysemys picta bellii | reverse complement strand
CCCCCTGATCTAAGCACAAGGGGATGGTGACCCAACTCCTGTATTTTCTTTGCTTTTGCAAGTCATGGGGCTGTTTACCTCATTTGGGGGAATTATTTTTCGTTAGTCTCCTCTTGGGGGCAGAGGAGGTACCAAGGCTCTGGGGCCTGAGACGTTTGCCCCGTGCTGCAGGACAGTCACTGTGGGCGTTCGTATCACTGGGCTTTGCATACTGCCCTGGGCCGGTCTCTCCGGGTCTGGGGAGCCAGGCTAATGGGAAACTTCCCCAGCTGGGATGCTGTCAAGGCTGATTCCCCACGCTGGCACTTCGAGTGCAGAAGTGGGGGGGGGGGTTCCACAAGGACTCTAAAAATTAATACTGACCACTCCAGGCTTGTATTAAACTCCCAAGGTTACAGATCCCCCTGGCCGTGGATTGGTAAATGCTGCCACCCCTTTGAGAGCCCAGGAAGGCGCACTTGGGAATTCCTTCCTGTGGGGTACCCCCAAACTCTTCCCCCCCGTCTGGGGAAGAACTGAGAAAAGGAAAAGAAATCAGCTGCTGCCACCAGCTAACTGAAAAACATGCACAGACCTCTTAAAACACAGAAATCCAATAATGTTCTTAAAAAAGGATCTCCCAGCAGTACGCCTTCTCGCTCTCAGCTCCTAGTGCCTCTTGCTCCCAGATCCTCACACACACCACCACAAACTGACGTGAGCTCCTTTTTAAACCCAGGTGCCCTGATTAGCCTGCCTTAATTGAGTCCAGCAGGTTCTTCTTAATTGACTCCAGGTGTCCTAATTAGCCTGCCTGCCTTAAATTGGTTCAAGAAAGTTCCTGCTTGTTCTAGTGCAGCCCCTGCTCTGGTCACTCAGAAAACAGAAAACTATTCATCCAATGGCCAGTATATTTGTCTTCTACAAGGCTTCTGTACCCCACTTGTCTGGGTCTGTCACATATCCCTCCCCCCTGCTCAACACCAAGGGGTTGGGCAGCTTGGGACGCCAGACAGTGCAC
>NW_027061473.1:0-1000 GCF_011386835.1 Chrysemys picta bellii | reverse complement strand
TGTCAGCAGCGTGTCCCCCTCTGGGCTGCTGGGCTGCAGTGCAGGGGGCAGCATGCCTGACGTGGGGCACACAGCAGCTCTGTGCCCTGGGCCCCTCTCACCTGGCACTCATCTGAGGGGGGCAGAGCCCTGCCGGAGGCTGCCCAGCTGCTGTCTCTGTGTGGGTGAGCGGGCACTGCCCTCCGGCTGGTGGTAGTGACTGTGGACGGGGTGAGCTGGGACAGAGGGGGTTGCTCTGAGCAGCACTCCCCTTGCAGCGGTGCAGCGCGGGGAGAGAGGAGGCAGCTCCTTCCCCACCACAGGGAGTGCTCCAGCCGGCTCTGACCCGCCCGGGACCCGGGAGCCAGGACATCGGAGCCGCAATCTTTGAATGGTTTTTACCATGCAGCTGGGTCCCCGCTGTGTGCTAATCGGGCCAGCTGCAGAGATGGAGACAGTGGCCGGGCCGGGGGAGAGGTGAATGGTGGGCTTCACCCCGTCTCCAGAGACTTGGGCCCACCACCCCCATGCTGAGCCCCTTTGAACATCCAGCCATGTCCTGCGGTGCCTACCTGGGAGCTGAGCTCTTCTGAAAATCTGGCCCAGTAGTTGAGCCCTCTGAAAACTCTGGCCTTAGCATCTAAGGGTAACATTTTCAAGAGTGGCTAAGTCACTTAAGTGCCTAAATCCCAGTGAGTTCTAGTGGGATTTAGGCACTTGTGAAACTCTCTCCTGGTCTCATGTCCAGCGGTTTCTGTCCCCTGCAGGGTTCCAGTCCAGCTCTTTCCTGTTTCTGTCTGCGCTGTCCATGATGGCGCTCCTTTGCGTAGCCCCGTGCAGGGCAACGGCGCCCTGGCCCACAAGAAGGTCGAGAGGGGTGAGTAGAGAACCCGTCGGAGAGCTTCTATCATCTGCCATATCCGAGATCAGGGCATCGTGGGCCTGATTCTGCTCCTCTCCCCCATGCCGGGGTCACCCCTAGATCCACTTATCCACTGAATGCACCTTCCAGCCCCCCCGC
>NW_027061472.1:0-1000 GCF_011386835.1 Chrysemys picta bellii | reverse complement strand
ACCCAGGGTTCCCCTGCACCATTCCCCCCAACTTTGGGGTCCCACCCACACCCCAACTCCCCCCTGAACATGGCTACCCCTCCCCTTCCAAAACAACCTGAACTCTTCATATGCCACAGCCCACCCCCGCCCCTCCCCATGAGCCACCTGGCAGCAGTGCCCTGCATCGGACCAAACTGCTCTCCGTGTCGCCCTCCCACCCCCACCCCACAGGGCCAGGCTGGCGCTCTCTGGGGCTGGACCCCGTTTGTGACTGGGGTTTCAGCACTCCTGCTTCACAGATGTATACAGAGCACTGTATAACCAGAGTTGTCATAACTATAAAGGGAAGGGTAACAGCTCTGCTGTGTACAGTACTATAAAATCCCTCCTGGCCAGAGACTCCAAAATCCTTTTCCCTGTAAAGGGTTAAGAAGCTCGGATAACCTGGCTGACACCTGACCCAAAGGACCAAAAAGGGGACAAGATACTTTCAAATCTTGGTGGGGGGGAAGGCTTTTGTTTGTGCTCTTTGTTTGGGAAGTCATTCGCTCTTGGGACTGAGAGGGACCAGACATCAATCCAGGTTCTCCACATCTTTCTGAACAAGTCTCTCAGATTTCAAACTTGTAAGTAAACAGCCAGGCAAGGCGTGTTACTTTTTAATTTGTTTCCTCAACATATAAATGTACCTTTTACTAGAGTGTTTACCTCTGTTTGCTGTACTTTGAATCCGATTTCTAACGCAGCGTTTTGCTCTGGCCTATTGCTCTTTAAGTTTGATTACCCTGTAAAGTTATTTTCCATCCTGATGTTACAGAGATGTTTTTTACCTTTTTTCTTTAATTAAAAGCCTTCTTTTTAAGAACCTGATTGATTTCTCCTTGTTTTAAGATCCAAGAGGTTTGGATCTTGATCCACCAGGAGTTGGTGGGAGGAAGGAGGGGGATGGTTAATTCTCCTTGTTTTTAGATCCAAGGGGGTTGGATCTGTATTCACCAGGGAATTGGTGAAAGGTTTC
>NW_027061471.1:0-1000 GCF_011386835.1 Chrysemys picta bellii | reverse complement strand
GTCTTCACCCTGGGCATGGAGAAGGACACCGCCCAAGTGCAGGTAGATCATGCTAAAGTCATGGATAGAAGAGCCAGCTGTCATCCTGCCATGAATCCTTGCTAATTGCCTGCAGTGGGATGTGAATGAGAGAGGCCAGGATATGTGTTTGGGGGTCTCACCAGTGCTTCCCAGAGACCCCACTTCCCATCCTGTGGCAAGTTTAGCCCCAGTTTCCCTAACTCTGACCCATGGCTCTCCCTTGCTTTCAGGATCTGCCTAGGGTCTTGCCAGACCTCCTGGACGCCATGCTGGGGAACCTGCTGGCAGAGTCCCCAGACACCGACAGGTTCCAGTACATCTTGGAGGTGAGCCCGATGAGAGGGATGGGGGGTTTTTACCTTCACTCTTAGATCCATTTTCCAGTCAGTCCTCCTACCCGGGCCCCCAGTGGGCATCCTTGGTCAGGGCAGTCAGTGCAATGCCTCCTTTCCCCACAGCACATTAACTACTGGATCGTGTCCAGGGTGCCGCGAGAGATAGCCAGGGCTGTTGAGATCAGCACGGCCCTGCTCAGATCCACCATCACCCTCCCCGAGTTTGACATAAGTGACCTCTGACCCCAGCTTCCTGACTCCAGGGGTAGGTGGGCTGGCTCCGACGGGCTGTAGGATCTGCTGCTGCAGGGGCTGTGGGTTAGAAGTGTTCCTCTTGGGGAGGCAGAGTCAGAGCAGAGAGTGAGCCTGGCTTGAGTCAAGTTCTTCTTGTCTAAGTTAAGTGGTGACTCTGGGCTTTTAAGGGGACTGTGCTCCAGGTTCATGCCTCCCTGTCATCCTGGAGCAGCTGGGGAAGCAAGTCCTCATGGAGGGCCCTGCCCACAGCCCTGTGCTCCAGGCTTCCTTGGGGGCAGAGGAAATTAAGGATCTGGCTCTAGCATCTCCTGCAGAGGGGCTGAGGGGAAGGAGAGTCCTGGCCCGGGGGGGACTGGGAGCTGACAGGAAAATGCTGATGGAGTCCCCTC
>NW_027061470.1:0-1000 GCF_011386835.1 Chrysemys picta bellii | reverse complement strand
TCCCTCTCCCGTCCATTAGAACTCAGCGGAATTCCCCAGGATGGGTCACCACATGGCACAGCTGGCTCTGTCCGTCAGTGACCCAGCCAAGGACATCAGCCGGCAGGCCAGGGAGGGGGTTTACCGGCTCTACCAGCTGCTGCTGCACCAGTGGGGTAAGGAACCCAGCTGGGAAATGGCACCCGCTAGAAGAGTGAGACTGGGACCCCAGCCAATTTCTCTCAGACTGACCCCGGCTGGAGGATGAGTCTCTCTATCTCTTTCTGTGTTCCACACCACGCCCTGCAATTCTGTTGGGCCGGGCACGCAGCGAGGACTCTGCCCACTGTGCAGCCACCAATGGGATTGGAAGGACACAAGCCCTGCAACCAGAAGGACAAATGTGTGTGTGTCTCGCTCCCTGTCACCTACTCCCTCCTGGGGGAAACCCAGCAGCTGATGGGGGACAAGGTGAGCAGCTGCATTAGACTCAGGAGATTGGGGCGGGGCCCAGGCCTCATTCCCATCCTGTGGCCATTCGCTGGCCTGGCACAAGGAGCCTGGTGGGGAATGAAAGGGAGAGCAAGTGCTCCTGGGAAGGGAGATGAATTCGCCTACATGAGCAGGAGCGAGCCAGCTTGTCCGCGGAGCAGCTCCACCCAGCTCTTTAGCCAGGCTAATTAATGACAAGCTTTGCCTCATCCCAGACTTATGTTCTTAGGACAGGGTGCTATCCCTCTTGGGAAGGGCAGGAGAGTCCCCCAAGTGCCCTCTGCGAGACTCTCCTGTCCCACAGGGCCGCACCCAATTCCTAGTGGTCTGGTGTCTGTGTCACCCGAGCCACCACCCAGAGTTGCTCCCATCACTGGCAGCCTGGGAGGCCAAGGACTGACGGGTGATGGCGTCTGACCAGGCAGGGCTGAGGCACATGGGCAGGGGACGCTTGTCCTGCTGCTGGCAAGGCTGGACCCGTTCTGGAGAGAACAAGAGGATTCAGTCAGCAGTAGGGTTACCATGTCTA
>NW_027061469.1:0-1000 GCF_011386835.1 Chrysemys picta bellii | reverse complement strand
ATAAATAAAAAAAGAGGACCCTCCACGGGCCCTGGCCCCGCCCATTTCCCCACCCTTAGACCTGCCCCAACTCCGCTCCTTCCCCGCCCTAATTCCGCCCCCTCCTCCCTACCACTCCCAGCCATGGGGAAAGGGCTGCCCCAGCGCTAGTGGCTCCACGGTTTGCCGGGCAGCCCCCAGACCCTGCGCCCCCGGCCGGCGCTTCCCCAGAGCACCTGGAACCTTAAAGTCTGAGAGGGGAGGAGCGGAGCAGCTCAGCTGGAGCCGGGGAGGAGAAGTGCCTGGCCCGTGGCTCAGGGTCCGGAGGCAGCGGGGGCTGCCCAAAGCCAGTAGCGCTGGCTTGGGCAGCTCGGCTCTTAAAGCCTGAGAGGGGAGGAGCGGAGCAGAGCAGCCGCGGGAGGGGAAGTGCCCGGCCGGCATTTTCTCGGACATGTTTGGCTTTTCGGCAATTCCCCCCGGACGGGGGTTTGATTGCTGAAAAGCAGGACATGTCCGGGAAAAAACGGACGTATGGTAACCCTAGTCAGCAGGGGCTGCCGATCCGTCCCATTCACCAGGGCTGCCATCCTGCGGCTTCCGCATTAGTGGCTGGGGAAAGGGAAATGGGATGGGGGTGACTTGGGGAAAGGTCTCAACCTCCCCACATCCCACTTCACTGCTGCCAGAATCCCTCCTGCCCCCCCGCTACAGTCTCCTCCCTACCCAACCTGGGTGGGGCTGGAGGAGAGGGGTCTGAGGACTTGAGCTGTGGATTGGAGGTGGAACAGCTGTCAGGGGCACTGAGGGGGAAGTGGCAGGAGCTCCCCGTACAGGGGGGGGGTTGCCACTGGAGGTCACTAGGAAGGACAACAAGACTCCATCCTGGGGGTCAGGAGGGGGAATCCATCCCTCAGAGGTGGGCAGGGGCTGGGTGGAAATGCTGCTGGTTCCAGGGGCCGTTAAACCCCCCTGATTCCTCGGAGGCGTCTGAGTCTCAGACAGGTTCTCGTTCCCTTGCAGC
>NW_027061468.1:0-1000 GCF_011386835.1 Chrysemys picta bellii | reverse complement strand
TGTGTCAATAGCTTCAGGAGAGAGTCACCTCACTCTCCGATTGGCCAGCCTTAGAGCCCAGTCAGTTAACCCCTTGCCCCTGATTGCTGCTGGGATGTAACATGACCACAGGGGAGGGGAGCAGTTTCCAGGTTCAAAGTTGTGACACTTCAGCACATAATGTCACTGGGCATTTAATAGCCGCCTTCTTTGACCACAGGCAGAATTATTGCTGGCAGATCACTGCCTCCCATGACTGACACTGGAACCAGTCTCCTGCATCTTAAGATACTGGTAAGTTACTATAGATACATCCTTTTCTCCCATCAGCCTTAACACTTTATCCCTTTCCCAGCCTGTTACTTAGGATTAACTGCACTTTCCGACATCACTGGGGCATTGTGAGCTCACTTGAGAAGCGAACATAACGCGGTTTGTGATCTGGGACAAGGTTTTTCTTGTTTGCATTTCACTCTTGAAATAGCAGATTTTTCCTACCCTGGTTTTGGCACAACACTTTGGAGGACTGAAGAATCAGAATGGGACAGTGTCTGTATCCTCAAAAGGTATTTAGGCCCTGAACTCCTGTTGAAATCACCAGGAATTAGGAGTCTAAATATCTTGGTGGATCTGGTCCAGTGACCTCACAGTAGACCGAGCACCAAGCTGCAAGTGGCCCAGTGCTCAAATGAGGCAGGAGAGAATGCTTGAGCTACAGTGGCACTAGTCAAACTTTGTTCAAAAATTTTCTGAAGAAAGTTATTTTGGAAACAATGTCAGTAAAGAGTTTCATTTAAAAAAAATTGCAGGAGAGCCAAAAAATTCAGTTTTTGAAATCTGAAAAATGTAAAAACAAAAAATATTTCCCTAAAAATCCAAAGACATCACAGAAAGATTCATTTGTTCCTTTCAAAAGTTTGTGGAAGATATTTAACAGTTTCTGACCAGGTCTAGCCCCAAAGTCCCTGTACAATTTTCTTTCAGGCTGTATGCACCAATCCATCCACTGGACCAGAATCTA
>NW_027061467.1:0-1000 GCF_011386835.1 Chrysemys picta bellii | reverse complement strand
TAGCTGATCCATCCTTTTAAGGAGGTAAGAAATGCAATACGCCATTCCCATAATAGTAAATGATTCTGCTCATAGTTTCAGGTGCAGGAAAAGTAACTGATGAAATCTTCATCTCTAAAGAGCACAAGAAGTTGCTTTACTGAATAAAGCAATAAAAATGGGAGCTACTGGTTCAGATGTAAGTAGTCAGTAATTCTAACTAATGATGATGATCTTTGCTCCTTTTTCCTTCCAAAAAGTGCAGCTAACCAGAGTGTGAAGATGAGCATTTCACCTGCTCTCGCATTTGCAAAGATAAATTGTCCAACCGATTCTATTTTATACAGAAGTGATCATTGTTGCTTATTTATCAAATATCAAGAAATAAGTGGAACTGATCATTTCTATCAAGAGGTAAGGAAGGCACCTCGCAGTGAATCTGTTTCTACTTTCAGATGAAAGAAAGGCAGTGCTGACCTCTCAAGGGAGGAAGATTCCAAGACATGGCTGAACTTAAGAATGCAGGCAGGCAGGTAATGATACCAGTGCAGATGCAAGAAAAGCATCTTATGACTCCAGTTTGGGAAAAAGCCACTTCTCCATCATTTATTAAGAATGTAGCTGGTTGCCCCTCTGAAAATCACAGCCAGGCAATGGAAAATCACTGACAAGGAGGTGAACAGAGAAGAGCATCTGGCAGCCAAATGAAGCACATGTTGACCGATGGCTCTGCATAGCTAGAAAAACAAATAAAAATTCTCTGAACCATTGATGTTTGCAGGTGATCATCATTCAAGATGTGAGGGGACCAGGTGACCACCCATGCCAGGAGGAAATGAGTGAAATCGACTGTCCTGGGGAAGAGGTAAGAAATGCCCAGGCTCAGAGCACCCGAGTGGATATTAATGGATCTTATTAACTTGCAGGTAGAAGAACTGCTGCTGTTCTCACTTCTCAAGGGAAGAATGTGAGAAGCAGGTGCAGACTGTGCTAACGCAGTGGGCCTGGCCACCTGCTGAAT
>NW_027061466.1:0-1000 GCF_011386835.1 Chrysemys picta bellii | reverse complement strand
TCACAGAGGGGACAGAAGAGCATTCTGTAGCTATAGTCCTGGGAATGGAGAGCAGCCACCTGAGACAGTGCAGCCAGTTGCACTTTCCAGCTGTAAACATCCCTGCAGATCAGGGACCAAGGAGGTGAGTTTCAAGTTTCTCTTATTACCAAATGAATCTTGTGCCAAAGCAGCAGTTGCAAACCCAGTCAGGAATAAATACCAAATATTGGTAGTTCCAGCAGCAGATCGTACCTCTCCTGATAGGAGAGCAGAGGCTGTTGTGCTCTAGAAGGAATTGATGAAGCTGATCTGTCCATGTCTATAGGTGAGAAACACCATTTCTGTACCAGTCAAGTGGAAACGAATGGATCCTCTCCTACCTTCAGGTGCATCTGAACATTGAGGATATAAAAAACTTCAGGAAGCTCCTAGAAGAGCTGGGAGGGTTCTTACTGAAAGGAAAAAAGTGAAATTAATCACTGCTGCCAAGAGGTCAAGAACTCACCTTCTCTTGACTTTCCAGGTTCAGTTCCTGGATCTGATTATTCTTTCAGATGAAAGAAATGAAACTTGCCTTGTATACCGGGAGAGGAATACTGCACGAGCAGCCTGACCCATTGCGAAGTGAAGAAAGCATTTTTTCCTTGTGGATAAGGAGTAGTTCAGGTAATGATACCAGTGCAGATGCAGATTTCATAGGTTATAGGAACCTATGAAATCTGTTTGAAAGATTGCAGGTGAATGTACCTCTGGTCAGCTCACCACAGCCTCGGTGAATAGTTCTATATTGGTTATTTGCCAAGGGAATAAGGTTGGGGAAAGCACCATAAAAATGTAGGACACCCCAAGATTGATTATAAGTAATGCTGTGTCAAAAATTGATTGTTACAGCTGATCACACATCCCAAGATGCATGAAGAGTCGAGGGCCATAGCAGACAACAGGGGTTCCTCTTTATCAGAAGGTAAGGAATATACCCGCTTATAGCATCCCAGTTCAAATTCAAGACTTTGGTTTT
>NW_027061465.1:0-1000 GCF_011386835.1 Chrysemys picta bellii | reverse complement strand
TACAAAGAGGTACTGTCTGGGCAGAGGAACATCACCCACCCACCCACCTAGAGTGCCTCAACCCTCATGTGCAGGGTCAGTCGGTCTCCATGGCCCACTGAGTCCTGACTTCTCTACGGAGACAGCCACCAAGGGCCTGGTTAGTGGTAGCTGGTGTGAGGCGTTAGTGATATTGTCCCGTGGCCGGCAGCACAGATCTGCACCCGCTTTGCATGTTAGCTGCTGTGTGTAACACCTGTGCCTGGGAGCACTCACTGCTCTCTGTGCCTCGCTGGTTCCTTTGGCTGGGGAGTTAAAGTCCTGCCTTCCACGTTCTCCCTCACAAATGGGCCACGCAGACGGGAGCTGAGCCTGGGCTCTCAATGAGTCTTGCTTTGATCCCTACATTCGTCTCCTCACAAAGTCCCGTTGTAAATTGACATGCCAGGCGCTTGGTCCCAGGAGCACCTGTTCTGAGCCCTGGGGAGATGCAGTGGAGTCTCCTTGCCAAAGAGTTACTACCCTCTTCGGAGTGCAATCAGTGCGGGGGGGGGGGGGGGGGCAGGAAGCTCAAAGCACAGCCTGATAGCCAAACGTGGCACACGCTGCCCTCTGATCAATGCCTGGGTGTGTCCCCTGCAGGCCCAGCATGCAACGCTCCATCTCAATCCAGAGGGCAGCCTACCCGTCCAGGTCAGCGCTGTCCACAGGCAGCGCCTCTGGGTCCACGAGCAGTGTGACCATCTGTGCAAAGCAGCCACTGCCTCCAAGCTTCTGGCAAGGTGCCAGCGCCACCTGGCTGGGCAAACCTTGGGTGCCCAGGATGGTATCTAGGCCCCGAGTGCTCTTGCAGGGCCGGAGCCAAAGCCTTTGAAAGCAGGTTTTTAACCCATGACTTTAACAGGCTCTGACAGAATCCCGCAGTGAAGAAATGCAGCAGGGATGGAGTGCAGGATCCGGGCAGTGGGGTGGGGTCTGACTGGGCTCTAAGGAGTTGTTAGGGTGGATCCTAACCCAGCTG
>NW_027061464.1:0-1000 GCF_011386835.1 Chrysemys picta bellii | reverse complement strand
ACTTTTCTCCTTCTCCTCTTCCATTCCTCTTCTCTTTTATTTCTCTGTCCCTTTCTCAATTCCCTGGTGTTTCTTCCACTTCTCTCCTCCCCTGCCTTAACAATCCTTCTCTTACCCAATCTGCCTTTCCTTCCACTTACCTCAGTTCCATCACCTTATTCAATTCTCCTTCCTCCCTCTCTCCCTTTCATTCTCTTCTTTAGCAGTGGAAGCAGGTTGGTCCCAGAAGACTTGTGCAACCGAATGACACTAGCCAATGTCTCCGGTCCCAGACACAACCATAGGAACCTCCTTCTTGCAGTGTCCAGTGATGCCCGCTGGAAGCTGCAAGCTTATATGAGTTTGTCAATTTAACAAAGAAATTGATATGTACCAGGCTTGTTATCCCAAGGGGAGTCTTTGTCATGCTTCAAACCAAACGCACTGCTTCAGGTAGAATAAACAAACAGATTTATTAACTATAAAGATAGACTTTAAGTGATTATAAGTCAGAACATAACAAGTCAGATTTGGTCAAATGAAATAAAGCAAAACGCATTCTAAGCTGATCTTAACACTTTCAATGCCCTTACAAACTTAGATGCTTCTCACCACAGGCTGGCTGGTTGCTCTTCAGGCGCTTGGCGTGGTGTCTGTAGATGTAGGTGGAAGAGAGAGGAAGAGCCTGGCAAATGTCTCTTCCTTTATCATGTTCTTTCCTCCCTCTTGGTTTTGCCCCACCACCCCCTCCTTCAGAGTCAGGTGAGCATTACTGAGGCTCTCCAAGCAAGGTTGAGCAATTCCCCTGGTGTGGCCTCATGCAGGTGAGTTATCGCATTATAGCTCCCTTGCTGGACAATGGCTGTTGATGGGTTGTTTGACACCTGCCCAGGCCTTGGTTACTTTCCTTGCTGTCGCCTCTGTGGAGCTAATATCTGACTGATTCCCCAACGTACAGGGTGTTTTAGTGACAGCCATACTACATAACATAACTTCATATGCATTAATGATATACATATAT
>NW_027061463.1:0-1000 GCF_011386835.1 Chrysemys picta bellii | reverse complement strand
TTCCCTTCCGAAACCGCTGGGGATGAAGGCCGTTCCCTGAGGGTCACGGCGAACCCCAGCCAAGCGTGCGATCGATCAGCCCGCCCGGCCCTGTCTTTACCGTCTGGAGCCGGGGCAGGCCTGAGCGTACCCCAAGAATGGACTCCGGACGGGGGCTGCAGGGCGGTCGCGAATCGCCCTGATGCTGAAAGGGGGCTGGAAGTCAGGGCCTGTCGGGGGAGGAAAAGGGGCACCGACGCGTCCCGTTATGGAGATCTCTTGCCAGCAGGAATGTCTCATGGAAGCTAGCCAAGGGCTGGATCCCTGATCAGCCGGGACAGGGGCTAATAAGGCCAGGCCCGCGACTTCCAATTCTGGTTTCCTTTCACCCAGAAGCTTGTTGTGAAAGCCATTCCCTTGCTGTTAGCAGATGTTTTACCCTGAGCCTTTTTCAGTCAACTTCGGCTTGGTTTGTGCTTTGCGCGAAGGGGCGGCGGGCTGAACCGAGGGGGAGCCGGGGCGCACGGCTGCGGATCGGGGGACACTGCACGTGTCCCGAAGACGCGGGACTGGCCGCTCCAGCGGGAGCAAGGTGGCCTGTGTGAATTGCCAGGCTGCAGGGGGAAAAGGAGCGGGGGGGGGGCGGGGGGGGGGGGGGGGGGCTTGCTGCAGCCCAGTGTGGAGGTTTGGGAGAACTTCCCCCTGGGAATGGGGGGCAGGAGGGTGCTGACCAGGCTGGAAGCGGAGGGAGAGGGGGTGGCAGTTTTCCCAGGGTATCTGGGTTAACCATGACCAGTGTCACGTGGGATGAGCTGCACCCACCCAGTCTGGCTTTGGGGGGGGGGTTGTGAAATTCACCAGCAGCACGTGGCTGCCCCCGAGGCAGAGCACAGCCGGGTGAGCGTGCGCGGGGAATCTGGGTCACGGCTTGTGAGGGTGTCTCGACAGGCAAGCGGGAGACCCTCTCAGCAGGAGGCGGGTGGATCCCTGCCCCCCCACTCCCGCCCGCCCCGGAGTTTCT
>NW_027061462.1:0-1000 GCF_011386835.1 Chrysemys picta bellii | reverse complement strand
CACAGTGATAGCAGCCCATGTCCCGTGGGTGCCCTCGAGCTGGTCGGGTGGACCTGACGCTGGATGTTCCCCTTTGATGGGCGTTCTCCATATTTCCCCGCTGGGAGGTCCCATGGTGACCCTCTCTCTGCGTTGTGGTGGGACTGTTCCTTTGGGACTCCTCCCTGTTATCCCCTGCCTGACTGTTCACAAACTCATCGGCCAGCTGGCCTGCATGCTGCGGGTTCTCTGACTTTTGGTCCATCAACCATCGCCTCAGGTCAGATGGGCACTGCTCATACACGTGCTCCAGTACAAATAGGTCAAGCAGGTCCTCCATAGTTTGGGCCCCAGCTGTCCACTTGTGGGCATACCCCTGCGCCCGGTTGGCTAGTTGTAGGTATGTGACCTCATGGGTTTTACGCTGACTCCGGTACCTTTCCCGGTACATCTCAGGGGTCAGCCCAAACTCGCGGAGCAGGGCCTTTTTATACAGTTCGTAGTCCCCTGTCTCTGCCCCTTTCAGTCGGCTGTACACCTCCCTGGCTGTGGGGTCCAGTGAGGGGATGAGAAACTGGAGCCTGTCTGCAGGGTCAACCTGGAGCAGCTCGCAGGTATTCTCAAAGGCCGTCAGGAAGGTATCCATGTCCTTCCCCTCCTTACGCTGGGCCAGGAAGCACTTATCAAAGCTCTTTGCAGTCTTGGGTCCCCCTTCGCTCGCCGCAGCCGGGGCCCCACTGCTCCTCAGCCTGGCCAGTTCCAGCTCATGCTGACGTTGGTCCCGCTCATGCTGACGTTGTCTCTCCTTCTCTTCCTGCTCCTGCTTCAGTTCTTGCTGCCTTAACTCGAGCTCTTCCCATCTCAGCTCCCATTCACATTCCAGCCGCATCCATTCCAGGGACAGGGAGCTCCGCCGGGACGATCCCCTGCTGGCTGCCGGGGTCAGGGTGCCCTCGGTATTCGCTGGGCTTCCCCCAACCCCACCCCTACGTATAGGTAGTGTGGAAGCAGAGAAAAGAAC
>NW_027061461.1:0-1000 GCF_011386835.1 Chrysemys picta bellii | reverse complement strand
TCGAACTAATTTCGTAGTGTAGACGTACCCTTAGTGAGAAAATCTTTTTGGATAAAATACAATCCTATTTTAGGGACGATCATGTTTTGACCTAGCTGCAGAATAGCTCTAGGCTTTGGAGAGGAGCATCACACACTGGAAGCTGATCAGTACTCCCCTAGCAAAACTCTTTAGGCCAAAGATGGGCACCTTGAAGGTAGCAAAGGGACAGAAAATCCACGAGAACCCTTCGGTGGCCCATACCTTAAGAGGCTATATATTGCCTAACTCTAAAAGGTTTGCTACAACACAGAATGTTTGGCAGGCCAAAGCAAACGATCTGGCAGGGTGGTTGCAGCCCCCCATTTGCCAATCCCTGTTTTAAGTCCAACATACGCATTGGGAGAGGGTTCAGGTGTGTTTCTATTGTCATGTCACAAAAATCTGCTCAGGGTTTTTTCACTACTATCATGCTCTAAGCCCCATCTACATTAACATGCACATCATTGCTAGCTTCAGTACAACTCTACTTTTGCCAGAGAACAGGTATGTTTTCCAGTGTGGTGGAACATAGACATCAGTGGGGAGAGAACTTGGAACACGACCTACATAACCAAGCGATTTAGGTGCTAGGGTGACAGACCTGGACAGTGAACTCCTCGTCAGAGCCGACAGCATGGGCAGTGGTAGGAAAGCTTCCCCATAATCCCCTCCCCAACTTGCCCCACTCTGAACTGGAGGAACCCACCTTCAATTGGGAAAGTTATTCAGCCTCCCTGGCCCAGTCATGGCTTTTCTGCTAAGATAGTCAAGTAGGATGTAACAGAAGTGAGGACTGTTATGATCTAGACACTTGTCCATTAAGAACTGGACTGAGACCAATTTATTTCACATATCAGGGGGTAGCTGTGTTAGTCTGTATCTACAAAAACAACAAGGAGTCTGGTGGCACCTTAAAGACTAACAGATACAAAAACAACAAGGAGTCTGGTGGCACCTTAAAGACTAGTCAGATAGTCTG
>NW_027061460.1:0-1000 GCF_011386835.1 Chrysemys picta bellii | reverse complement strand
TGTCATGATTAATGGCTTCTTGCAATCCAGGTCATTCTAACAGCAGAAGGGGAAGCAGGATTTCAAATTACCCTGGCAGAGACTTCTTGAGAGAGGCTTTGTAGAGGCCAGGGAAGTGTGTGTGGGTGGGATGGGAGAGAAGAGAAAAATTCTCAACAAAGCAGATGTATTGGGGAAATCATGATGTCTACATGTCCTGGAACACTCACATTGCTTGTGCACACTCTGGTATGGTGACACACAGAGGAATAAATGCATTTAGAAAAACGTACTGCACATGCATATACAGAAACAGATGTCTGGAGAGAGACACAATCTCTCACAGTGCCACAGTCACAAAGAAACCCCAAACCTCCCATGCCTGCCAAAGCCATACACCCTTGTGGTTAATGATTATGAGCACCTACCTGGTGTTTCTGGCTCTGCCTTTCCTCATTCAATTTAATTTCCAGAAGTTCTTCTTTCTTCTTACTCATATTATTCAGATGGACACAAATTTGACCCTGAGTAAAAAACAAACAAACAAACAAACAAAAGCAACCCCAAAACTACAATTGTGCTTTTAGCTTTAATAAGAGAGAGGGTTGGTTTGTCTCATCTGGATAATTCTGTGAATCAGTACTATCAACAGTAACTGTTATGGGTTGAATTAAAACCTTGTTGAAACTGATGTGTGTGAATGTTCCCTTCACTTAAGATAGCTGTAAGAGACAGGTGAGGAATTCTACTTAAACAAGACATAGTGGAGTCTGCCTAGAAACTAGCACTGTGGGGGGGAGGGGTGCCAGTGGGTATTGTATGACCGGGGTGGGGTGCATGTCCGTGAGACAAGCACAAGTGCAGACATAAACTGAGAGAGCACATGGAGAGACGCACAGGGCCGCAGATGCAGAGAAGCAGAGGAAGAAAGCCAAGCGGTAGCGGCAGCAGACTGGAAACATGGGGTAGACTTGAAGACGCCTAGAGTGAGTTCTGGGCTGGGGATGCTGGCTGTGAGCAA
>NW_027061459.1:0-1000 GCF_011386835.1 Chrysemys picta bellii | reverse complement strand
GAAAGGAAAAGTCCCAGGGCAAACACATGTTTTCCCTCACAGAAGCAGATGAGCACTCACAAGATCTGTTCCCTGGTATGCTGTGTACTTAGCCATCCAAAGCTGAGTGGAATGTGGTTTTGCTCATTAACGATCACAAAACTGAGTTTTTAAATTGATATTGGGGCACAGGCCAATGTGCTGTCTCTAAAGTTATACAACACTTTAAAGACCGAACTACTTTGCAGCTCCAGTATCTGGCTGATAACCTACTTGGGGGAAAACTGAAAGTATGTGGTAAATTCAGCTTGGACTGCGAGTATCAAGGTAAAAAAAGCATTGATGACTTACAAGCCATACTGGGTTTTGAGGTTGTGACAAACTTAAACTTAGTGCAAAGTGTCAATATAGTAAAAGAAGAACTGGAAGGTGACTGGGATATAGTTAAAGAATACAAGGATGTATTTGAAGCTACATGGCACTTGCCTGGTAAGCACATCATAAAGATTGACTCACAAGAACCACCTTTAATTCATGCACCTCGTAATGTTCCCGGGGAGTTAAGGAACAAAGTAGAAGAATTGTACCACATGGAACTTTTGCAAGTAATAATAAAAGTGCAATAACCTACAAAATGGGTCAATTCTATAATAACTGTAGACAAACCAGGTTGAGATGAAAAAAGAATATGCTTGGATCCAAGAGATATGAATAAAGAGATATGGAGAGAACATTTTCAATTGCCTACAGTAGAAGAAATCACGAGCAAGTTAGCAAAAGCTACAATTTTCATTTCTTGGATGCTAATAGTGGATTTTGCCAAGTCCAGCCAGATGACAAAATTTCTAGACTCTGTATGTTCAACAGACCATTTGGCAGGTACAGGTTTCCCAGACTTCCTATTGGCATCTTTTCAGCTCGTAAAATGTGCCAAAGAGTGACCCAACAGACATTTGAAGGACTGGAAGGTGTTGCATATTATGTAGATTACATAACGGTCTGGAGAAATACCAGAGGAGAA
>NW_027061458.1:0-1000 GCF_011386835.1 Chrysemys picta bellii | reverse complement strand
GCTGAAGTTGACGTACCACAGGGTCGACTGCAGCTGCTCCCCTGTCGACTCCGCTTCCACCTCTCGCAGTAGTGGAGTACCGGAGTCGACGGAAGAGCGATTGGGGATCGATTTATCACATCTAGACTAGACATGATAAATTAATCCCCAATAGATCAATCACTACCTGCCAATCCGTCGGGTAGTGTAGACGTACCCTTAGGGTTTCAGATTAGAATGATGCTAAATTAAGTTAAAAATGAAATGTAAATATTTTTTTAAAAAGGGAGCGATAATGAGCAGGAATATAATGTTGCATGGTGTAGGAGAGGGGGAATATTGTGTAGTGAGCTTTATCAGCAGAAAACACGTTGCTACAGGCTACACTTGCAGCCATACAGGGAAACTAGCAATTCCTATCAGTACAGCTCTCAGTAATAAATGTTTACTGTTACTTAAAGTCTTCAGTATCTTTTCTTATAATAACTAGTTGGCAACAGCTATTACAGATTGTCTTGGGCATTGCTCTGCTACATCAAGGCCAGAGGTGCAGTTAGAGGTGTACATTTTGAGTGATTTGGTCCCACAGGCCAGGGCATACAGCCCCCGCAAAAATGGTCAGCTTTAAAAAAATTTAAATTCTCAGCAAAGTTTTTGTCCATAGCTGAAGGGAAATATACACGGAACTAAATGAAACTCACATCGGACAACTTCCCCTGATCTCAGCTTGTGAACACCACCAAGAACAAGCTGCAGAATACAGAGATTCAGAAGTTATTAGACTTTCATTCTAGTTCTATAAGGTGGTGCACAAGGCTGCTGTGCACCAGCTCTGACAGAGAAGCAAGAGTGCAATGAAACCTGTCAGTTTAAAGTTCATTTTTCAAAGTGTTCTAAAATTTACAAGCCCATTCAGATCAGGTTGAAATTTGGTATGCCTGGTGGGGGCCTGGGGTAGTGTCAGTCTGGAGTCATTTGGTTGGCAGTTCCTGATACACAGTCCCTAATTAAAAGCCTGATG
>NW_027061457.1:0-1000 GCF_011386835.1 Chrysemys picta bellii | reverse complement strand
TTGACAGGTTAGGGTGGCATTTATGGCCAGTTTTACCTTCACCTGCCCGGAAGGAGGTGCCTTGCAGAACAGAGATTTCGATGGAGCTGGTATTTAGGAGAAAGTATCTGGGAAATGGGGAGATTCTGCTGTTCTGAAGGAGGCTCAGCAAAATGTCAACTCCCCTGAAAGTTCATATTAGTATGAAATGAAAAAGGATTCAATTAATCAGTATCAAAAGTGTTTCTTACCTTATATTTCTGGACAGCCTCCTTAATGAGAACCACTGTGTGCGTTTTGTGTACTGGGGATTTGTCACACTCCACACATATGAATTCCCCATCCTCTTCACAAAACTGACTGAGTTTTTCCTTGTATCTCTCACACAGATTCTCCTTTTCCTCTTTTTCTTGTTTTAATCCCAATTGTTTAACGTGTTCCACTAAACTAGCCAGATCCCAGTTAGGCCTGAAATTCACTTTCTCAATCTTTTCTCTGCAGATGGGACAGCACAAAGGGCCATGATTTCCCTCTTCCCAGTTGTCACAGTATGTAGTCACGCAGGTTTTGCAGCTGCTGTGCCCACAGTCTACAGTCACTGGGTCGCTAAAATAAAATAAATTGGACATGTGGCTTCATCTTCCACTTCCCTTTCAGGAGTCTCTGAACAGGCCATGGCTGTTGCCCTCTCTGGGTTCTCATTCTCTCTTCCTGTTAAGAGTAGCAGACAAGAGACTTTTACAATGTAACAGCTTTAGTGAACCTACAGACTTGTCAATATTCCTATATATTCTTTAGGGCTGGCAAGTGATTAAAAAAATTAATCCCGATTAATTGTGTGATTAAAAAAATTAATCGTGATTATTCGTGAGATTAATCGTGTTGTTAAACAATAACAGAATGTCATTTATTTAAATATTTTTGGATGTTTTCTACATTTTCAAATATATTTTTTTCAATTACAACACAGAATACAAAATGTACAGTGCTTACTTTATATTTATTTTTATTACAAATAATT
>NW_027061456.1:0-1000 GCF_011386835.1 Chrysemys picta bellii | reverse complement strand
ACACTGTAAAAAACCAAAGAAATTGTATTTTTCAATTCACCACACACAAGTACTGTAGTACAATCTCTTTATGATGAAAGTTGAACTTACAAATGTAGAATTATGTACAAAAATAACTGCATTCAAAAATAAAATGATGTAAAACTTTTGAGCCTAAATTCCACTCATTAACTTCTTGTTCAGCCAGTTGCTCAGACAAACAAGTTTGGTTAAAATTTCTAGGAGATAATGCTGCCCACTTCTTGTTTACAATATCACCTGAAAGTGAGAACAGGCGTTCGCATGGCACGGTTGTAGTCGGCTTCACAAGATATTTACGTGCCAGGTGCGCTAAAGATTCCTATGTCCCTTCATGCTTCAGCCACCACTCCAGAGGACATGTGTCCATGCTGATGAACAGATGCCTAGGAAGGTTGTGGAAGCTCTTTCACTGGAGGTTTTCCAAAGGAGGTTGGATAGCCATCCGTTGTGGATGGTTCAGACACAACAAATCGTCCATCTTGGCCAGGGGTTAGATTAGATGACCCTTTCAGTCCCTTCTAATCCTGTGATTCTACGAAAACCCAGAGTCACTTCATCAACCCTCTATTACAAGGCTCTGAAGTAGCAGGGCCCTGTACTGAGCTGTTGAAGAACCTGGCTCTTGAGCAATGTTCAGATTACCGCCACCCTGAATGGAAAGACGAGGTTTGACCAAGGTAGGTAGAGTTGGACCTGGTCTCTGAGAAGGGAGGGGAGGTGAAATGGTCCTTGCTACCCACGGATCTGACACTTCACAGGGACGGGATGAAGGAAGTGGGTGATAAAAGATGTGATCTAGGATGATCAAAGAGTTAGGGGCAGATTCTGATTCTTTTCCTGGCAGGAGGTAGTACCTTTCTCCTCACATGGTGCCACTGGTTTGAATGAAACTGGGGGAGAAAGTACTCAACATGATCAAAGTGATGAAATCTGGCTGCTAGCTGTTTTGACTGCATTGCCCATTGAACAGATGATTTCA
>NW_027061455.1:0-1000 GCF_011386835.1 Chrysemys picta bellii | reverse complement strand
GTAAGTAAAGCCAGGCAAGGCGTGTTAGGTTATTTTTTGTTTTAGCTTGTGAATTTTCCTTTTGCTAGAGGGAGGTTTATTCATGTTTTTTGTAACTTTGAAACTAAGCCTAGAGGGAGTTCCTCTATGTTTTTGAATCTTTTGTTACCCTGTAAAGCTACCTTCCATCCTGATTTTACAGAGGTGATTCTTTTACCTTTTTTTTAAATAAAATTATTCTTTTAAGAACCTGATTGATTTTCAGTGTCCTAAAGACCCAGGGGTTTGAGTCTGTGCTCACTTTGTAACCAATTGGTGAGGATATTATTCTCAAGCCTCCCCAGGACAGGGGGTGTAAGGGCTTGGGGGGATATTTGAGGGGAGATAGGGCTCCAAGTGACCCTCCCTGAATGTTTGTTTAAATCACGTGGTAGTGGCAGCACTACCAAGGGCAAAGAAGGAATTTGTGCCTTTAGGAATTTTTTAACCTAAAATGGTAAAAATAAGCTTAGGGGGTCTTTCATGCAGGTACCCACATCTGTACCCCAGAGTTCAGAGTGGGGAGGGAACCCTGACAACCTTAGAGTTTAGAACTCTAGATCAGAGCGGATTGAACTGCCAGACTAAAGAGACTGAAGTGTGCATGAAAAACTGAAAATTTCTGTGGAACATTTAGATAAAAAATGAAACTTTTTGGTTTTTATTGAAAAATTTCAAGTGAAACTATATTATTTGTATGAGCTGTACAGTTAAGTGCCCTTTTCATCCAAATCTACTTTTACAAGTATCATTGTTGTGTATGCATCTCCATGAGCCACCAGTATGATTACTCCAAGAACCTCCCGAGAGTATGAATGAAAGGTGCATTCTGTAGAATGCATACAAAGCACTCCCACTGTGGGGTAGGAGGAAAAAGGAAGGTCTCTGGCAGCACCTCATTTGTGATCTCCATAGTTAGGCAAAAGTTTCTGGTTGCCATTGAATCCATCCACACACCACAATGAAAGGACTCCCGCTTCAC
>NW_027061454.1:0-1000 GCF_011386835.1 Chrysemys picta bellii | reverse complement strand
CATTGCCAAAGAGCCACAGTAATACGTCAGCAGCCCCCCATCAGCTCCCACCCCCACTCCCAGCGGCTCCCACCCACCAGCAGTCCTGCCAATTAGCGCCTCCCCCTCCCTCCCAATCAGCTCTTTTGTGGCATGCAGGAGGCTCGGGGGGGGGGAGGGGAGAGGGGGAGGAGCGAGGTCACTGCAGGCTCAGGGATGGGGTGGGGGCAGAGCCTGTGGCAGAGCCAGGGGTTGAGCAGTGAGCACCCTCCGGCACATTGGAAAGATGGCGCCTGTAGCTCCAGCCCCGGAGTCGGTGCCTATACAAGGAGCCTCATGTTGACTTCTGAAGAGCCACATGTGGCTCCGGAGCCACAGGTTGGCCACCCCTGAACTAGTCGGTTGGGGATGGGGAGACAGGGTAACAAAATCAACAATAGACTAATTAATCAACAAACACTGCACTTTTAGAGAATCGATTAGATGTATATCATTGAAATAACTGGACTAACATTCCGATTTTTGACTTGGAACTACACTTACTGGGATTATGGCTAGACATGGTCCTGAACTATTCCTGTCACTATTGCATATTTCCCATATAATCTTGGCGGTAAGTCGGGTAGGGCAAATTTTTCAAAAATGGGTTCTAATTGTTTGGGTGTCTAACATTAGACCTTAGATCTGATTTTCAGAAGCGCCCAAGCACTTGCAGCTCCCACTGACTTTCAAGGTATGTCTTCAGTGCAGATTTAGCCTGGAGTTTTACTCGGGTGGTGTCCCAACCCCACTCCCATGCACACACAAGTCCCACTCACTAGAGTTTATTGGTCCTTTCTCCCGACATGGCTGGGGGTGTGGGATAGTGCACCGGCTGCACTTTCACTTGGGTTGGTATTGCAGTGAGGTCACAGGCTAAATCACTCAAGTGCTGTCTGCTGATAGTCCTCCAACGCCTTCCCACAATTCAACCCCTCATCCTGCTGTGCCCTGAAGGACAGGCAAATTGTCCTACAAAACA
>NW_027061453.1:0-1000 GCF_011386835.1 Chrysemys picta bellii | reverse complement strand
TTGGGAAATAGACACAGAGCAGCTCAGTTTACTGCTGCATAATGCACCATGGGATATGCCCCCAGAAGTCCTCCACAGGAGAGCACGGCACCAATAAGGCCACAGGAATTCAAGGAGGGTTTCATAGTGTGACCACTCATCCCTGGGCTGAGCTAACTTGGGTGGCTCAGACCCAGGTGCTGATCTTTTTCTTCTGTTTGTACAGAACCTAGCACAATGGGGGGTCCTGGTGCATGACTCGGCTCCTGGGCACTACCCTAATACACCTAATGAATAATATACCGCGCCTAGCACAATGGGGTCCTGGTCCATCTCTGAGGCTCCTAGGCACGTCTGTAACACACCTAATAAATACTGTACTGTGCCTTGGATAGTGGGGACCTGGGCCATGACCGCGGCTACCAGGCACTACCATAATATACCTAATAAATAACATAACTGCAAGGAAGACATACCTAATCTGGAGTTGTGGATTCTTGGCACCTCTGAAAATCAGACCTTAATGTTGGGCACTTAAACATCAAGGCACTCAACATTAGAGTTTCCTTTTCATAATTTGGGCTTTAACCTCAGTGTTTCAGTTTCCCCATCATTAAAATTATGACAACAATACATTTTATTTCACTGGTGGTTGGTTAGGTTTAATGAATTAATGTTTATGAAGCATCTGAAAACCTCAGAGGGAATTAGAAGAGCGCAAGTATTTTTTAATTTCATTTTGTCAATAGTTGATTTATCTTGGCAAATTGGTCAGTGTTTTAAAACATTTGATACCTTTGAGAAGCTCTGAGTTCTCCAGTTTTGGGGTCTACTGCATGTTGGCTGTCCTTTTCCAACTGAAATACTGCAAGAAAACAAGAGGAAAAATACATCATGGTTACCTAACTGACAATCTTCTCCATTTACCTTCTGAGTTGACTCAAGTGTATTTAATTTCATCCTCTCCTTTGGGATGCATAGCAAGAATCTGAGTACTAGGGAGGATTAGTTCTTTATTTTT
>NW_027061452.1:0-1000 GCF_011386835.1 Chrysemys picta bellii | reverse complement strand
CTCATGGGACATGGATATATGGACTTGATTTTGGTGCTCATATAATGGATTTGTGGTATACTGTTAGGAAAAGGGGCAGCTCGGTAACGATGCAAACAATTTGTGATATTTTAAAATATTACAAAGTAGGATGACATTCTGAGCATGCCTTTTTATTGAGAATATTGTCCTATAGTGATGTCAGTTACGTTTTATAAAGTGTACCTGAGCACTAGAAAGCCATTTTAAAATTTAACAAAATGCCTAAACAAGTAAGTAAGTAAATAAATAAAGGGAAATAGGGGTAAGGGGCAACAAAGAAGAGGCTGATAGAGCAAATCAAGCTAGAGTGTCTATTGGGACTGATGTGCTTTAAAGAGTGGTGACTTAGTGTAATTTCTTGTGGTGTGAAGCAATGGAGAAAAAGTTCAGATATCACCAGAAATTTACTGGTACACAGAAATTAGATCAAGACCCTTTTTATTCAGGACTTTTTTTTAAAACGGTTTCAGCTTTTCTTCTGGTGCAAAGAACCCCTGTAAAATAGGACCCACGAATACAACAGACAAGGAAAAAGAAGGTTCAAATGACAATAAAAGCTGTGCTATCCGGCACTTTACTAACCGGAAAGCTCGAGAAACCGGCATTTCTGATATCCATTAAAAGTCGGCTCACTACCGCGTGGCTCCCTGGAAGTGGCGACATGTCCCTGCTGCTCCTAGGCAGAGGAACAGCCACAGGGGCTCTGTTTGCTGTCCCTGGCCTGCCCAGAGCACTGGCTCCACAGCTCCTATTGGCTGGGAACTGATCCCAATGGGAGCTGTGGAAGTGGTGCCTGTGGGCGGAGCCAGCGTGCAGAGCCGCCTGGCCATGCCTCTACCTAGGAGCAGCAGAGACATGTCATCGCTTGCGGGGAGCTGCACCAGCCATATCCAGGATCCTGAAACACCTCCTGAGTCCCAAACCTCCTGCACTCAAACTCCCTCCCAGACCCCATGCCCCGCATCCCCTCCCACACTCC
>NW_027061451.1:0-1000 GCF_011386835.1 Chrysemys picta bellii | reverse complement strand
GGACTTGATGACCTAACAGGTCCCTTCCAGCTCTATGAGATAGGTATGTCTCCATATATTACTTTTTTTTAAAGGATGGAAGTGCATTTTAAAAAAAAAAATTCTTCGCTGCTTCGCAGCGGGTGATGCCTTTTTTTATGTGTTTGCTCCCCCTGCTCTTAGAACCTGGCTACACCACTGAATGCAAGTACCATTTTTTAATTTCATTTTGTCAATAGTTGATTTATCTTGGCAAATTGATCAGTGTTTTAAAACATGTGATACCTTTGAGAAGCTCTGAGTTCTTCAGCTTTGGGGTTCACTGCATGTTGGCTGTCCTTTTCCAACTGAAATACTGCAAGAAAACAAGAGGAAAAATACATGATGGTTACCTAACTGATAATCTTCTCCATTTACCTTCTGAGTTGACTCAAGTGTATTTAATTTCACCTTCTCCTTTGGGATGCATAGCAAGAATCTAAGTACTAGGGAGGATTCGTTCTTTATTTTTTAGGGAATAATCTGAATCGTACAGCCTCTAACATGGAAGCCCAGGGCTTGTCTACATTAAACTTCTATTTAAGATAAACTAGGATATATGCTAGCAGATCCCAACCGTGGTGTGAAAAAGATGGAAAACTGAAATGGGTACATATTTCACAAATTAAATTGTTTACATAAATGATGATGATGTAAACATCCTGGATGTTCTGAATTCTTTGCAGAAAAGAACATCCCGGAACCGAGCTCGAGGCGCAGCTTAACCACATGTAGCCCTTCCCCTGAGCTATGGTGCTTGCTAATCGGAGTGGATTCTCCTCCTTCCTTGCATGGGTTCTTATTGCAAGGCCGGGTGCCTCCACCCGAGGTGTCTCCTCTCAGTGCCTGGGACACAAGGGGTGCTGCCCCTTGGGAAAATAACTATGACTTCTCTTAACCAGGAGTATAACCCTGTACACAAGATATAAAATGCAGTAAGACAAACCCAAGCAAATGAAATGCCCCACCCAAAAATAACAAT
>NW_027061450.1:0-1000 GCF_011386835.1 Chrysemys picta bellii | reverse complement strand
TTATACTAAATAGTGTTGGAGCAAGAACACAGTTTCCTTTTACTCCATTGATGACAACAAAGGGAGCTGAGAAGCAGCCTTGGTCAAGGACATGAACCAACTTTCCTGCATGATAAGATTTAATGTTGTTGACAAACTTATCTGGGCAACCAAACTTGTGGAGGATCGTCTACAGACCATCTCGATTTACAGAGTTAAAGGCCTTAGTAAGATTGATAAAAACGATATACAGGTCTTGACTCTGCTCTCCTGTATTTGCTGGAGTGCAACGATCTTGTTGGAAGTACCACTCCCAGGATGGAAGCCACATTGGCTTTCAGGCAGTAACGTCTCTTCAAGTTAGCATGACAAGCAGTGTCAAGGAGGGAGGTGCACAATGGTTATAGCAAGAAGTGTGATAGTCTTTCTTTTTGTAAAGGTGAAAAAAATTGTCATCTTTAAGTTCTTGTGGCACATCCTCTGTTCCCAAAATCTTAAACAGAGGCCAATGAATGTCCTGATCAGCTCATAGTCCCCAAATTTGAAAATCTCTGCAGGAATGCCATCTGGATTCACTGATTTTCCATTTGCCATTTGCTTGACTGCTTTCCGTACTTCAGTTATGGTCAGCAGAATTGAGAATTGGTCTTGAATTGGAAATTGTTCAAGATCATCAAGGGCTGACGCGGATGTGGTGGACAAGCAGTTTGGAACCTTAATAAAGAGTTCAGTGTTCAGGATTGGGTGTGATTTTGACCAGCCTGGCCCTGAGACTTATCATCAGTGATTGCACTGGTAACAGTATCCACCCAGAACCAGGCCTAAAGTAGTAGCCCAGAGGATCCAGGACTACTGTTGGTGCTGGCTGGAACCAAAGAAGCTGACCAGGGCTCAAGTGACTGAGATGGTGCAGCTGGAGCAGTTCACCCAGATCCTCCTCGTTGCGGGGAAGGAGTTGGTACAGTGACAGTGCCCAGCCACCCTCATGGAGGCCATCTCCTCGATAGAAGACTAACTGTCT
>NW_027061449.1:0-1000 GCF_011386835.1 Chrysemys picta bellii | reverse complement strand
CACAAGCCAGGCTCCTTCTAGGATCCTTTGATTTTATATGTATGACCCAACAGGGCTCTCCTCAGGAATGGAGAGATTGAAGTGGTCTGAGGTATCACAGCCTAACCCCTAGGCCCGCTGCCTTTCAGACCCATGACGCCCAGTCAAACATTTCCCCTCTTTTCCATGCAATTTGCTCCCTTCTGCCTCCTACTGCTGCCACTCCCTTTCTGCCCTCACCCAAACACCGTGGAGTTTTCATCTCCCTCCCCTGCCCCCAACACAGCTCAGACCCAGGGCAGGGGGAAAAGCAATTCTAAAGGCTGGGGAGCCTGCTGCGTGGCCTACAGAAGCAGCGGTATCCTAGAGCTGAGAACTGTGCAGGCAGAGGAAGGGGGCAAAAAACAGAGCCATACCCAGCTACTAGCACCAGCCATCTTAACAAAAAGCATCACTTAACCCATGACAGAATCATAGGACTGGAAGGGACCTCGAGATGTCATCAAGTGCAGGCCCCTGCACTCATGGCAGGACCAAGCACCATCAAGAACATCCTTGACAGGTGTTTCTCTAACCTGCTCTGAACAATCTCCAATGATGGAGATTCCACAACCTCCCCAGGCAATTTATTCCAGTGCCTAACCACCCTAACGATTAGGATTTTTTTCCTAATGTCCAACCTAAACCTCCCTTGCTGCAATTTAAGCCCATTGCTTCTTGTCCTATCATCAGAGGTTAAGGAGAATAATTTTTCTCCCTCCTCCTTGTAACAACCTGTTAGGTATTTGAAAACTGTTATGTCTCCTCTCAGTCTTTTCTTTTCCAGACTAAACAAACCTAATTCTTTCAGTCTTCCCTCATAGGTCATGTTTTCTAGACCTTTAATCATTTTTGTTGCTCTTCTCTGGTCTCTCTCCAATTTGTTCCCATGTTTCCTGAAATGTGGCACCCAGAACTGGACACAATACTGCAGTTGAGGCCTTATTGGAGCTGTGTAGAGTGGAAGAATTACTTCTCCTGT
>NW_027061448.1:0-1000 GCF_011386835.1 Chrysemys picta bellii | reverse complement strand
ACCATGACTGGTAAGAAATGTCATTATTATTATCTTTTGAGCATCTTTGTGCATGTAGCAGTGAAATTCCATAGAAACATAACAGCCATACTGGGTCAGACTAAAGGTCCATCTAGCCCAGTATCCTGCTTCCAACAGTGGCCAATGCCAGGTGCCTCAGAGGGAATGAACAGAACAGGTAATCATCAAGTGATCCATCCCCTGTTGCCCATTCCCAGCTTCTGGCAAACAGAGGCTAGGGACACCATCCCTGCCCATCCTGGCTAATAGCTGTTGATGGACCTATCTTTCATGAATTTATCTAGTTCTTTTTTAAACCCCGCTATAGTCTTGGCCTTCACACCATCCTCTGGCAAGGAGTTCCACAGGTTAACTTAGTATTTATCTCTAGGAGATGCATTTTCTCATTTCGAGGCTCTGTGAATCTGAGTCAAAAGTAATCATAGAATCAGTTACAGTCCACACCACCTACAAGTGTTATTACCTCTAGGAGGATTTGTAACAGGGAGGAAAAATAATGCATGTAGTTACAAAGAATGTCTGTAAAACATATACTAACTCCAATAGGACAGTGACACTTTAGTGATACCAAACTTTTTCACTGGGGCTGCCTCATATTAGGTCCTAAATCTATATTTAGGCACCTATATAAAAGGGGCACTGAGCATCACTTGTGCCCTTTGAGGTCATTTTGATTAGGAAGAGAAAATCAAAGACCATGAATAAACTCTATAGCATTGATTACTTGCATACATTGATAGATTATTTGCCTCCCTTCTAAACTAAACACTCCCAATCTATATATCTCTTATTTTATAGAAGATTTGACCCACTGGATGGTTTCATGCATATTAAAACAGAGTAGGGTGACCAGAGGGGAAGTGTGAAAAATTGGGATGGGGGTGGGGGGGGTAATAAGTGCCTATATAAGAAAAAGCCCCCAAAATTGGGACTATCCCTATAAAATCGGGACATCTGGTCACCCTAACACAGAGTCCAC
>NW_027061447.1:0-1000 GCF_011386835.1 Chrysemys picta bellii | reverse complement strand
TGGGTAGCGGGTCAACTCTTGAATCCCGGAGGAAGTTGCATCTGAGTGTGCTTCAGTGGATTTATGTCCTCTCACCATGAATCACAACGGGCTAAACTCTATTATCCCTTGGCTCAAGTCTACCTCGCAGAGTTTAAGTGTAAGGCATTTCCATGGGGTAGAAAGTATCCTAACTACAGCTGGCCAAAATTCTTTGGCTGAAACTTTTTTTCAGAGAAAAATGCACATTCAGCTACACCAGAATGTTTGCCCAATTGTATTGGGTTCTTCGGGATGGAAAAACATCAAATAAATTCATTTCCCCACTGCTAAACCTTGCTGTTCAGTGTCCCACCTCTGCATGGAGGGGTGAAAGTAAAGCTCTAAATCAGTGTTGGTGAGAACAGGGGCTTGTTTGCATTGGGAAGCTGTTCCTGAGCAAGGTAATATGTGAATTTAAGGCACTAGGGTTATTCCTGAATAGCTCCTGGTATGGACACTCTTAATTTACTGGATTAAACTAAACCAGAAAATGGCATTCTTCTATGCGGCCATGTAGGGAGTTACATTAGCTAGCTGTAGAGTCCGGTTCCTAACGCAATAGAATTGTATCATTGGTGAGAATAGGGCTAATCAGTGTATAGCAATGATGAGAAAAAAAATTGTATGATCAAAAGAGCTCTGTGAATAGCTGATTTCTTGGGTTGCTGGCCAGTCTGAAACATAAATGAAAAATTTAGTTTCTGGTTGATCCAAATTGATTTTTTTTTTCAAAAATTTCAATTTTTTTGGCTGACTGACAAATTGAATGAAATGTTTTGTTTGATCAGTTGCTGTTTTTGCAATTGTTATTTTTTTAAATAAAATTGAAGTAAATTTTGAAACAAAAAGTCTTTTAAATGGAAAACTTAAAATATTGAGACCTTTTAGATTTTTCTGAGATTTTAGATCAAAGCAAAACAATTCATCTCATTTGACACAGATTCATAAAATATTTCAGTTAACCCAAATCTGCGTTGCT
>NW_027061446.1:0-1000 GCF_011386835.1 Chrysemys picta bellii | reverse complement strand
TTCCAGGTGTGACTTTGGAGAGGTCATTTCATCACCTTCATTCCCTGTCTGTAAAATGGGGGTAGTAGTCCCCCCCACAAGAAGGAGAAGGTAGGACAGTCCCATTGTCTGTGAGGGGCTCGGTCCCTTTGGGCACGGATTGTGCCAGAGTGAGGGAAGGGACCCAGAGTTTGCTCCCTAGAGCCAGGGGAGGAGGATGGGATCAGAAGGTCATCCAAGGGGGATGGGTCAGGAACTGCTGCAACAGACGGGGCTTAGGGATTCGGTCAGTGCCAGGGACTTGCTACCTCCCTTCAGCAAATGGCTTCCCTCTTCTATCTGACTCCTTCCTAGTGTCCTTGAGGGGCTCCCTTCGTTCTTCTTGAATGTGGTGGATTCATTGACCCAGGTCGATAGCTGGGAAGTTTGGAGAGGCCATTAGTAGTGTGGCATGAAATCAGTGGGAAATCTATAGTTAGCAAAACAAAGGTGTCATTGGCCTTTGGAAATTTGGAGCTGATCTTTCCTCTTAGCCGAAGGTACTTGTGCACAGAGGGATGAAGCTCGCGTAGTCCACGAAAGCTTATGCTCTAATAAATTTGTTAGTCTCTAAGGTGCCACAAGTCCTCCTGTTTTTTTTGCGGATACAGACTAACACGGCTGCTACTCTGAAACCTGTCATCTTGGTCATGTGATCTATGAGAGTCAGTTCCATCATGTGGCCATTTGAATGAGTGAAATTCCTGGCAATGGCTGCCATGGATGGAGCAGGGTCTTCAGAGGCCTGAGATGCCAAGAAGTTAGGTGCGTGGTGCCTTGGTGAAAGCGCAGAAGTCACGTGTGTCAAGCTAAGTCTGAATTTCAGTCCACATCTGGCAGCACCAAACAAAGCAGGCCCTGGTGGTCATAGTAGATGCATCTACTTCCATGAAGAATGCTGTGCGTCAAAATAGATGCAGTGGTGAAGGCAATTCTGAGCTGTTTGCGGGTTTGTTGGAACTTGGATGACCAAACGAATGTG
>NW_027061445.1:0-1000 GCF_011386835.1 Chrysemys picta bellii | reverse complement strand
AGGGCGGCCAGGGCGCCGGGCGCCGGGCGGGGGAGCGGAGAGGAGCCGGATCCGCGCTCCAGCGCCAGGGTTCCCCGCGCGCCCAGGCTGGCTGGCACAGGCTGCGGGCGAGTTCCTGCCCGGCGAGCCCGAGAAAAAGCCGCAGCTTCAACCCAGGGCGGCGCAGACCCGCCAGGAGGCCCCGGAACCTCCCGAGTCCCCAGCGCTATGGCAGCGGGGCGCCCCCCGCCCAGACACTGCGCTAGAGCCCGGCTCAGGGGGGGGGGGCAGGTAGAGACCACCGGGGGGAGGGGGCTCCCCTGGGACTCACCGCTGGCGCGACCCCCTCCCCGGTTCTCCAGACAGCGGTTCCCAGAGCCGCCCCCCGACTGTCCGGCAGCGCCCCCCCTCGGCCTGCCCCCCCCGTCCCACTGCACCCCCTCCCCTCGGCCTGCCCCCCCAGTCCCACTGCACCCCCTCCCCTCGGCCTGCCCCCCCCAGTCCCACTGCACCCCCTCCCCTCGGCCTGCACCCCCCAATCTCACTGCACCCCCTCCCCTCGGCCTGCCCTCCCCAGTCCCACTGCACCCCCTCAGCCTGTCCCCCCAGTCCCACTGCACCCCCTCCCTTCAGCCTGCCCCCCAGTCCCACTGCACCCCCTCAGCCTGCCCCCCCATCTCACTGCACCCCCTCCCCTCGGCCTGCAACCCCAGTCCCACCCCACTCCCTCCCCTCAGCCTGTCCCCCCAGTCCCACTGCACCCCCTCCCTTCAGCCTGCCCTCCCCAGGCCCACTGCATCCCCTCAGCCTGCCCTCCCCAGTCCCACTGCACCCTCTTCCCTCAGCCTGCATCCCTCTACTGTCCAACTGCATCCCCTCCCTAAGGCCTGCGCCACCCCCCTGCTCCACTGCACCTCTGACTCTCCCACTGCACCAAATATCAGTTGGTAATAAATAGCCCTACAGTTTGTAATATTTGGTTACGCATTGCACCCCAACGCTCCTTAGTGACTGGACACAT
>NW_027061444.1:0-1000 GCF_011386835.1 Chrysemys picta bellii | reverse complement strand
CCACGCCCCGGTTGCAGGGAGACTGCACTGGCGGCTGATACAGGCAGCTGCTTCTCTGGGGCTCCTCCCTGCAGCCTCCAGCCCAGGGAGCCTGTCACGGACTCACAGGTCGTCCCCATTCTTGGCCCCATGCGGTCTGTGGGGGGAACCCCTTTCAGTGTGACAGCCCTTCTCGGGGGTCCACTCTCTCTTGGGGGTTAAGCCCCTCCACCTCCTGGAGCCGCACCTCTCGGAGCCTTAGCACGCCTGTTTCTCGCCGTGGGCCCCCTCAGGGAGTCCACTTGCTCTGGACCCCCAGGGCCTCCACTCCCCAGAGGGAATAATACAACCCTGATCTCTAGACCGGAGCGACTCTCAGCCAGCATAAAACAGGAGGGTTTATTGAGAGTTGAACACAGCACGGGAAGCTCTCAGGGCCTCAGGCCTGGCCTCCCTCAGCCCAGCACACCCCAGTATCTCTGCACCCTGGTCGGCTCTGCCTGCTCCCCGTCTCCAGCCCAGAGCCCCCCTGCTTCCCAGCTGGGCATCTGATATCACCTCCCCCAAGCCCCGCCTCTGTCCATTGTCTTCTCTTCAGGGAAACAGGGTCGTGAACCGGGGCCTCCTCTCCCCTCTTCTGTCCTCTGGCTGGAACCGGCTGGTTAGGTCACTGGGTCCTCACTCTGCAGCCCATTGTCCGCCCACCGGCCAGAACTGGCTGCAGCTCCTAAGCTGGGCCTCCGGGTCACCAGGTCGCCAGGTCACCGGTCGCTGGGGTATCCATCCTCCAGGCCATCGGCTGGGGCCCCAAGTTCTCTCTCTGGTCCTTTGCAACAACAAACTCCCTCTCCCCTCACCTTGTTAAACCAGTAACACCCAGGGAAACTGAGTCCCACCCCCTCCGCATGCAAACCATTTAAACTCCACAGAAAACAAGAAAACTCCCCACTTTGTCACAGCATAGCACAGCTCACAGGCCTGAAGCCTCCCTCCCACCTTGTGGGGTGCACGACTATGTGCC
>NW_027061443.1:0-1000 GCF_011386835.1 Chrysemys picta bellii | reverse complement strand
CCCGGGGCACCAAGGGAGCAGGGGATGGGCTGGGAGAGGGCCGGAGGGGCCATGGCGTGTGCGAAGGTTGAGAGGAGAAGTTAGACAACCCCCAACCCTCATGAGTGATGGGTCTGATCCCCCGCCACGGTCACCCCTGATCTGGGCCCTGATCTCCTATACCCCTCCGGGACCTGGGGCAGGTCCTTGACCTGGCACTGGTCTCTGTCTCCAGCTGGTGGGGGGTGGGGTGGGATTGGTGATGGCGCTAATGTAGATCAATCTCTGATAATTTTCATATGACTTTACATTGTGCCTCTTCATATAACCTTGTGGTGGGTCTACCCATGTGTGACCTCTGTTTTCATGGAACTTTGTATCAAAACCTCATTTAGAAACTTTGCATTGCCCTTGGTATAATATTATAGCCCCTCAGGATAAAATAAGATAAAAAACAAATTCTTTTTGCTAGCAGTAGAACAAGAGCTCTCCCCCTCCCCACTCTTAATCAATTGCCCTGTTGAATGAATGAGGTGTGGATGAGCAAGGCATGGAAGGCAGCACCTCCAGACAGCCTCAACTGTTGGAGAAGAGCTGGGAGCCAGACCCAAGGACAATAAAACGTGTCAAGTGGGCTCATTAAAGACAAGCAGACATACCGACGGCCTCGGGGGTTAGAAGCAAGCACCTTCTTTTGGAAACACCCTCTTTGCAGCATTGGGACAACACTCAAAAGAAAGCAGCACAAAGGACCAATGAACACAGACACAGAGTTTGAATCTGGTATAGATTTGCATAAGAGAAAAGCTGCTATAAAAGTGAGGTGTCTTGCAGAGGACCCCGGGTCTCGTCTTGTCAACATGGGAGCATCGATCCGGATCGGCAGAAGCCCGGCTCCACCCCCTCCCCCATCTAACTCACCTGTCCAGTGAAGTTAAGGGGAGCAACTAATTGGTAACAACAAGACGGAGTGTGTTTGTGTGTGTGTGTGAGTGTAAGTGTAATATATTATATGCATATA
>NW_027061442.1:0-1000 GCF_011386835.1 Chrysemys picta bellii | reverse complement strand
ATACAGTGTTAATAAATACATGTATTACTAATAAATGTGGCGTTTTGTCTTATTCCCCCTAAAAAAATCCTGTGCAGTACTTTAAGTACAACACTAACCCCCATGCCCAAAGACTACAGAGGCAGGACGAGTCTCCGAGCTGAGCCGGGGGAGCGGGGTGCGCGAAGGGTAGGAGAATGGGGCTCTCACAGCCCCTCCTTGTCTCCTTTCACCCTCCAGTGGGGGGGGGAGGGGTTTGGGGACACTGTCACTGCACCCCCAGCTGCTGGCACAGGCTAGAGGGTGCCAGAGGGGAGGCCTGGCCTGGCCGGCGGGATGAGCCTACAGCAGCTGCTCACACAATGCAGGTGCCAGCGCAGGAACAGGGCCCCAAGGGCTGGGGGCCAGCAGCAGCCGGGGTAGCGGGACCCTGGGCAGCTCTAGGCACAAGAGCATGGAGGAGGTGGGGGTTGGGGCAAAGGCCAGGCCCTAGAGGGGGAGCAAGGAGGCAGGTGTTCTGTCCCAGATCTGAGCGGGAAGCGGGGGCTAGTGCTTAGAGCGGGAGCTGGGACGCAGGGGGCTGGGTTCCAGCGCTGATTCTGGGAGGGGCAGGAGCTGGGTGGGTATGGTTCCCTGTGGGGGCCAGCCTGGGGGCTGGGCCCTGGTGCTCGCTCAGTGCCTGCCCCAACCCCACACTTGATGGGGACCCTATAGCTGCTTGGGGAGACTCCTGGGGCTCCCTGCTGGTCCCTCTGGCACATGGACCAGAGAGGCAGAACAAGGGAGTCGGGGCAGTGGGACACGGGAACTGTGTAGGTTCTGGGGCCCGGCTGGGTGAGCCAGCACTGTACCAGCAGGGGGCGTCCACAGGCCAGAGCAGAGCTGCCCCCAGGCCCTGGTCCAACACTCCAGCTACTGCCCCACTCTCCTCCTGGAGGCAGAAGGTTGAGAGGGGGCAGGGCTGGCCGGGTGACTCGGAGCCAGGGACCTGGAGCAGGGCCAGAGTGGGAGTTGGGGAGAT
>NW_027061441.1:0-1000 GCF_011386835.1 Chrysemys picta bellii | reverse complement strand
GCTCCTCACTGGAGGTTAGGCCAAGGACCCTGCCGGCCATTCAGATTCCAGTGCCAGTCATGACAGTGGGCTGCCTGGATCCCCTGCACTTCCAGCCCCGCACGCTGATCACCTCCTGCCCTAGACTCTCGGGCAGTGCTGCTGTGCGGCTGTTAACAGCTGCCTGCCGCTCCTCAGGAAGAATTCAGCCCCAGTGAGGGACCCCTGTATAAACCGCCCGTGCCCCACCCCAGAGGTGGCAGCATCTCAGCACCGGGTAAGACAACTGCCTGCACTCGTGTCTATGATCTAAGACCCCTAAGGATGGCAGCAGCAGAGGACTTTCTGATGAGCCCCTCACATGGCTAGATCCCTGCACGGATACAAAAATGTGGATGCGCATCAGCCCGCGATCCACTAGCCGTCTGTATCCGCATCCTCATGGGTAGCAGCAAGGGGGGGAAGGGGTCTTGCTTGGAAGAGGCAGCGCGAGGGTGGGGCTTGGGGGTAAGGGGCAGCTTGGAGGGGGTGGGGGCTTGGGGGAAGGGGCAGCGTGGAGGGGGCAGGGTCTAGAGGAGAATGGGTAGCGCGGGGGCGGGGTCTCAAGAAGGGGCAGCGTGGAGGGGGTGGGGGCTGGGGGGAGGGGTTTCTCATCACGTGATGCTCCTGGGGGGTCACAAGCGCCGGTACACGGCAGCAGCAGAGCATGTTGCATCACCGTGGGGTGCTGCCCGGAAGCTGGTGGGGACGCTGGTGCTGCTCAGCGTGGCAAGGCGAGTGGGTGTCGGGCAGCCCCGACTTCGACCTGTCGCCCAGCCACTGGCTGCTGGCCGGCGGCCCCGAGCGCGCTGTGCCCCCCAGGCTGCCTGAGCCGGATGCCGCGGGCCAAGCACTGCTGGGGAGTAGAGCCCGACCCGGTTGTATCTGCAACCCATCGACTATCCGCAGAAATGGTGCACGGATATGCAGGGCTCCACACATGGCTGACCCCAAACCAGCCCCTCCCTCTTGGGCCCAGCCT
>NW_027061440.1:0-1000 GCF_011386835.1 Chrysemys picta bellii | reverse complement strand
ACACTTCCCCAGTCGGTGCCTCGGTTTCCCCATCCGTAGAGAGGGGATAAGGACACTGGCCTTTGTAGAGCACTTTGTGATCCACCCACGGCCACTGTTAGAGAAGGGCTGGGGCCGTTAGTTCAACCACACAGGGAATGTTATTGTTCTCCCGAGCCCTCAGGATCTCCGAGGGGGTCTAGACCCCACCCCACCCCGCGCCAGGATCTCCGAGTAGGTTCTAAATCACTCCTCCTTCCTTCTACTTCTCATGTACTCCCCCTCCCCCCGCGGCTCTGTCCCATGGTGAGGGCGTGGCCGGCACAGCTCGCTCACCTCTCCCATGCTGGGCTCGTATGCCTTGAACACCTTGAGTTTGGCCAGTACAGCATGCGCCAGGTGGAAGTTATTTTCATGGTCCCTGCAGCAAAGACAAACCCTGTGGGTAGAAACAGCTCCTCCCCCAGGAGCACACGCACTTCCTGTAGGAGATGACCAGGTAACCGTCTCCCTCTGGGCACACTCACTTCCTGTAGCGGATGGCTGGGTACCCCTCCCCCCGGGCACACTCACTTCCTGTAGCTGATGGCTGGGTACCCCTCCCCCCGGGCACACTCACTTCCTGTAGTGGATGGCTGGGTACCCCTCCCCCCGGGCACACTCACTTCCTGTAGCTGATGGCTGGGTACCCCTCCCGCTGGGCACACTCACTTCCTGTAGCGGATGGCTGGGTACCCCTCCCCCCGGGCACACTCACTCCCTGTAGCGGATGGCTGGATACTCCTCCAGGGTTTCACACAACGAAGCAATCTGCTCTGCCAGGATCTCCAGGTCCTTGTTCCTTTCCCAGGCGGAGTAGGGGCTGAACCAGATGTGGAAGGTCTGTGGCCTGTCCAGGGAGTACACCTGGGGGGCGGGGGGAGCAGAGATCAGACCCTGGTGCCAAGTGCTGGCAGCCAGGCCAGCTGTGCCCCATACCGCACCCCTAAGATGCGCTGTTGGACCAGGCCAGCCTGGCGGA
>NW_027061439.1:0-1000 GCF_011386835.1 Chrysemys picta bellii | reverse complement strand
CAAGGTGATGTTCAGCGGCTGGAGCCGCGGCGACATCATTGAGAAGATGGTGAAGGACCGGTGCTCGGCCAACTTCTACGAGAGCAAGCGCATGTATGTGAGTGAGGGGGCAACAGTGGGGCATGGGCCAGCAGGGGATGGGTAGCTACAGTTTGTGCCTCGTCACACTCCAGCCGCTTAGCTCCCTTTTGTGCCAAGCTGACGTTCCTACAGGGTCCTGGCTGTGGCAGCCCCATGACACAGGACCAGTGCCTGAGGCACGGGAACAACCACCTCAGCCCTGGCGCCCCAAGTAGTAGGGCTGGGGGCTCCAAGGAGAGTGGGGGGGCTTGGCAAGGAAGTGCCCTCCCTCATCAGTGCAGACCCCAGTTCCAGCAGGGGCCGCCGTGTGGCTCTGGTCCCTTTGTCCTTAGGCCGAGCCCCTTGGCGAAGTGGGGGATCCCCTCGGGGCTGAACTCAGAGCCATGGGGTGAGAGCCTGACCCACACCCTTTGCCACAATGCCCCCCACTCCTTGTCCTCACCCACCGGAGCCCTCCTGAACCACCCGCTCTCTAGCTCAGCCCACATAGCACTTCCTCCCTGTATCCCACCCCCCAGGGCTACCTGGCGGGGGCATCTCTCACCTGGCTCTCACCCCCCAGGTGCTGACTTGCCCCAGCGCGGGGTTCACTGATCTGGCTGAGATCGTGTCTTGCATCGAGCCGGCCAAGAGCTACCTGTCCGATGGCTACGCTGATGGTGAGTGGGGGCAGGGGGCGTGACGCAGGGCTCTCTGCCCATGTCACTCCAGTAGGATTCTGGGGCCCCAGCAAGGCTGGGGGAGGGGGGCTAGGATAGAAGTGGGGGCTGCAAATCGGGATTGAGGGGCACCAGGGCCAGGCCAGGAGCAACTGCCAGCTCCATGTGTGCTCCCATCCCAGGTGAGGAATCTGACTACCTGACGGAGTACGAGGAGGAAGGGCTGGACCCCGCGCGGGGAGAGGAGGAGCTGAGTGGAC
>NW_027061438.1:0-1000 GCF_011386835.1 Chrysemys picta bellii | reverse complement strand
GCGGGCGGAGGGCCCAGTAGGAGGTGCTCTCCCCTGGCAGTCAGTGCTGGCCCCAGCGCAGTGCTAGGGGGCGCTGTCCTGCAGGGAGCGGGCGGAGGGCTCAGCAGGGGGTGCTCTCCTCGGTCAGTCAGTGCCCAGTACTGTGCTGCAGGAGTTCGTCCTTTAGATGAACGTCAAACAGCTGCTCCTCACTGGAGGTTAGGCCAAGGACCCTGCCGGCCATTCAGATTCCAGTGCCAGTCATGACAGTGGGCTGCCTGGATCCCCTGCACTTCCAGCCCCGCACGCTGATCACCTCCTGCCCTAGACTCTCGGGCAGTGCTGCTGTGCGGCTGTTAACAGCTGCCTGCCGCTCCTCAGGAAGAATTCAGCCCCGGTGAGGGACCCCTGTATAAACCGCTCGTGCCCCACCCCAGAGGTGGCAGCATCTCAGCACCGGGTAAGACAACTGCCTGCACTCGTGTCTATGATCTAAGACCCCTAAGGATGGCAGCAGCAGAGGACTTTCTGATGAGCCCCTCACATGGCTAGATCCCTGCACGGATACAAAAATGTGGATGCGCATCAGCCCGCGATCCACTAGCCGTCTGTATCCACATCCTCATGGGTAGCAGCAAGGGGGGGAAGGGGTCTTGCTTGGAAGAGGCAGCGCGAGGGTGGGGCTTGGGGGTAAGGGGCAGCTTGGAGGGGGTGGGGGCTTGGGGGAAGGGGCAGCGTGGAGGGGGCAGGGTCTAGAGGAGAATGGGTAGCGCGGGGGGCGGGGTCTCAAGAAGGGGCAGCGTGGAGGGGGTGGGGGCTGGGGGGAGGGGTTTCTCATCATGTGATGCTCCTGGGGGGTCACAAGCGCCGGTACACGGCAGCAGCAGAGCATGTTGCATCACCGTGGGGTGCTGCCCGGAAGCTGGTGGGGACGCTGGTGCTGCTCAGCGTGGCAAGGTGAGTGGGTGTCGGGCAGCCCTGACTCCGACCTGTCGCCCAGCCACTGGCTGCTGGCCGGCGG
>NW_027061437.1:0-1000 GCF_011386835.1 Chrysemys picta bellii | reverse complement strand
CCCCGAGCGCGCTGTGCCCCCCAGGCTGCCTGAGCCGGATGCCGCGGGCCAGGTACTGCTGGGGAGTAGAGCCCAACCCGGTTGTATCTGCAACCCATCGACTATCCGCAGAAATGGTGCACGGATATGCAGGGCTCCACACATGGCTGACCCCAAACCAGCCCCTCCCTCTTGGGCCCAGCCTGCCAGGTGTGACCCCCACCCCCAAGGCCTGGTACCTCCATGACGTCCTTGAGCCTGGGGGTCCAGCGGGAGAGCAGGTAGGTGGACTCCGGCCGCACCTTCCTCTCGGGTCGCAGCTGCCCCCTCTGGGGGAGGAAGGGAGAGTGGGTGAGAGGCAGCAGGGAGGGGATGCGGGATGGGAATGGGGGCAGACAGGGAGAGCGCAGCCTACCTGAGTCGCTCCAGCCGGGCTGGCAGGGGAGGGGCAGAGAAAAGAACAGAATGGATCACTGAGAGAGAGAGAGAGAGAGAGAGAGAGAGAGAGTGGAGGGGAGAGCGACTGATGGGAGAACAGTCGCATGGCCACCCCATGCAGTGGTCACCAGCTCCAGCTCCCAGCGATCTGAGGTCCTGACCCCCAGGGTCCTCTGCAGGGCAGAAAAGGTCACCCCAGATGGGGAGTAACTCGGGGGTCACCCTCATAGGGGGAGGGCGTCACCGCACTGTATGGGGCAGAGGCCACCTCTGTGCTGGGAGTAGTCACTGCCATGGAGGGCAGCCCCAGGTTGGCCTGGGCTCCCCGGCCATGGGTACAGCTGCTGGCCCCTGGCCCCAGTCCCTTACCCCAGGCATGACGGAGAAGTCCAGGAAGTCCGTGTTCTCGATGATGCCGCTCAGCTGCTGGATGTTGGCACACTGGATCAGTTTGTCGAGGTTCACCATGCTCACACCTGCATGGGGAGAGACAGGTCAGCGCCAGCACCCCTGGGACGCACCCACAGCCCAGGCACATTCAGTCCGTGGCCCAGGAGTCCTAGTTCCCTGATCAAACCCTGAG
>NW_027061436.1:0-1000 GCF_011386835.1 Chrysemys picta bellii | reverse complement strand
TGCCCTGTTCTGTTCATTCTCTCTGAAACACCTGGCATTGGCCATGGTGGAAGACAGGACACTGGGCTAGATGGACCATTGGTCTGACCCACTATGACCGGTCTTATGTTCTTAGGTGGTGGGCTGGGTGATGCTTTCTTTTAAGATGGCTGATGCAGATATCTGGATGTGGCTCTGTTTTTTGCCCCCTTCGTGTGCCTGCACATTTCTCAGCTCTAGGATACCGCTGCTTCTGTAGGCCACGCAGCAGGCCCCCCAGCTTTAGAATTGCTTTTCCCCCTGCCCTGGGTCTGAGCTGTGTTCTGGGCAGAAGAGCAAGATAAAAACTCCGCTGTGGTTGGGTGAGGGCAGAAAGCGGGTGGCAGCAGTAGGAGGCAGAAGGGAGCAAATTGCATGGAAAAGAGGGGAAATGTTTGACTGGGCGTCATGGGTCTGAAAGGCAGCGGGCCTAGGGGTTAGGCTGTGATTCCTCAGACCACTTCAATCTCTCCATTCCTGAGGGAGCTCTGCTAGGTCATACGCATAAAATCAAAGGATCCTAGAAGGAGCCTGGCATGTGGTTGAAACTTGCTCATAGCTCAATATAATTATTACTTTTACAGTACCAACTGGAGGTGCAAATTGAGACCAGAGCCGCATTGTGCCAAAGAATGCATGCACACCTACACCACAGTGACTCACTAACTCTCTGAGAACATGTCTATAACTGCAATGTAATCCCTGGGCAAGTAGAACTTGCATTAGCAGCCCCTGGGTTTGTTAACATAGGGTTTGAGAATCTACACTCATTTGTAACCCCAGGGTAGGGGCTCCAGCATCCACATGGCATTAAGGAGGCCCCAATCCAACCCCCATATCCCAGACTTCCTAGCACACTCCTCAAATGTGGGAACTCTATCTCTTTGTTCGTGGTGCAGTGTGGAAACAATTGATCATCCAGAGGACAAAAAAACTCAGCCTGTGGGATACTTTTGGCTGACTCCCAAAGCATGAGTCCAGT
>NW_027061435.1:0-1000 GCF_011386835.1 Chrysemys picta bellii | reverse complement strand
AAACTAGCCCTGTTGTGCAGACAACTTGGTTCCCCCACCCCAGATCACAAAAGGGTGTGCTATGGGAGAGGTGCCTAAAGTCCTTAAGGATCTATTCTTTCAGAGCTGTGGTGATTAAATTAACATGCTAGCTACTATGTTGAAGTCTGTTTGAAACAATGGGCTAAGATGCTATAAAAAGCTCAGGTATGTTGGAGACTGTCCTTTTCAACAGAAACGTTCTTGAATGGCTGCTGGACTGCAGAAAGAGGTAAGGCTTGCTGTCTTTAACTCTGAAATGCCACTCTTTGCCCATGCTGTCTTTGGAAAATAATGGTGTCTAGGGTTACCATACGTCCTCTTTTTCCCGGACATGTCCGGCTTTTCGGCAGTCAAACCCCCGTCCGGGGGGAATTGCCAAAAAGCCGAACATGTCCGGGAAAATGGCGGCTCTGCTCCTCCCCGACTCTTCGGCTCTGTTTAAGAGCCGGGCTGCCCGAGCGCTACCGGCTTCGGGCAGCCCCCGTGCCTCCAGACCCTGCGCCCCCGGCTGGGCGCTTCCCCTCCCGGGCTCCAGCTGCGCTGGTGAAGCGCCGGCTGGGGGCGCAGGGTCTGGGGGCTGCCCGGCAAACCCTGAAGCCGGTAGCGCTGGGGCAGCCCTTTCCCCCTGGCTGGGAGTGGGAGGGAGGAAGGGGCGGGGTTAGGATGGGGAAGGGGCGGAGTTGGGGCGGGGCTAGGGGGTGGGGAAATGGGCGGGGCCAGGGCCCGTGGAGGGTCCTCTTTTTTTATTTATGAGATATGGTAACCCTAATGGTGTCTATCTTCCTTGCAGTGTGATCTGCTTAGCATGGAACCAGTAACTTTAAGCTGCAGTTCACCAACAGGCCAAGGTAAAAACCATTTTAACTATAGTTGTGCTTAATACTTTTTTTTAAAACTTTAGGTATTACGCAAGTTGTATAGGGATTTGGTGGCAATACTAACTACAATTTGTTCTTGTTCTTTAACCTGAAGGCCCAAA
>NW_027061434.1:0-1000 GCF_011386835.1 Chrysemys picta bellii | reverse complement strand
GACACCTTTCCCCAAGGGATCCCCCATCCTTAACATGATGCCATGGGCAGTAGCTCTGGGGAATGGGGCACTTAAGCAGCCTCCGCTGACTGACTCCTCCAGCTCTCCCAGAGCAGGTGGTTGCTGGGATAACATGATCCCAGAGCACTAGGAACCGGCCTGAGGCCCGGAGGGGATGAAAGGCTCACAGAGGTGGCTAGGGGAGTTGGCAGCCCCTAGCATGAGCAATGGCAGCGTGGCGTGTTGATGTGATGCCTGTTAGGAAATAGCCTTGCTGGAGAGCTGGGTCTGCCCTGCTTTGAGCTGCTCACGGGACAAGCTGGCACCTACCAATGGCACCTGCCTGGGTTCATCCTCTCCTTGCTCCCAGGTCAGCGCGTGGGGATGGGATGGGAGTGACTGTCAATGGCCTGGAGGTGAAAGGCCCTGGGGTTCCCTCCCCAGTTGATCCCTCTTTGGTTACCTCATCCCCTAGCAGCTTGCCGGCTTCCCCAATGATGGAGTAGGTGAGCAGCAGCCCAGCCTGGCTGACATGGAGCAGGGGGTGGTGTATGGCCTCCAGCGCCCCGTGAAGAAAATTTTTTTTCTGCTCTTCCGTGAATATCTCACCAAAGACCTAAAACCAACAGAACCAGAGCCCTTGCAATGGCTCAGAACCAGGCTCCAAATCCCTCTGGTGGCTCACAAGGTGGAGAAGAGTCCTGGGGCAGCCAACCTTTGGGGTCCCATGGACCAAAGAACCCCCTTCAGTAAGAGGCTGCAGGCACTGAGGCCTCCAATAACTCTTTCTGGAGCAGGATTCAACCCAGGTGCCATGAGATGCTGGAAATGGGTCTCCGCACTTTGAAACCAGCTCACCCAGACACTCTACTGCTCCCAGCAGCGATATCTCCTGCAGCTCACCCGCTAGAGGTGAGGGGTCTTTTAGATCTGGTTCATTCCCACGCCTCACCCCACTGACATTCCCAGGAACCTCACATACTCTGCTGCAAATAAGTAG
>NW_027061433.1:0-1000 GCF_011386835.1 Chrysemys picta bellii | reverse complement strand
GGCAGCAAACATGGACTTCTTCATAGATGTATTTATTTAAATGACTTTCCTAGGCTAGAGCAACTATAGGCCTTAACATAGCTTGTCATAGTTTCAAATTTTATACTTGATAGGTTTGTTTAAAAAAAAAACTTTTTAAATTTAAATTTAAAAAATCCAGTTTAAATTAAAAAAAAAATCTCTTTGGGGGGGTTTTCGTTCTGAAAAAGCCATTGATTGGTATTCCCCTTGATTTTAGAAGAACTACTTCATTTGAGAGAATCATAAACTGCTCATATTCTCTTAAAGGAGAGGAGGCAGCAGAATTCATCATATCATAATTTGTTGCACCTTATTTGCTCAGTCTTAAACAAACAAGTGTCCAAAACTCTAGTTAGTCCCTTTTATGTAGGCCCAGCTAAGAGGTGGTAGGGGGGCAGGAATGATGTCTCCATCCCTGAACCAGTATTAATTGCACAGGATATTGCCACAAAACCTCCATTTTACTGCCAAATTGTCTAAGCCAATCCTCTTCTGCGCTTCCTGGTTTATACGTTTCAAATCTACAAAACCTTCCCCTTGACCGTCACTGCCCAGGCGGTGCAGCGGGCAGAGGAACCCGAGCAGTAACACTGTGACCCCAGAGGTAACTCAGCCCCCCTGTCACTCACTGACTCCACTAACCCTGAGCATCAACCCGAAGCCTGCTGCCTGCCTTGGGCATCGCTCCCACGGAAACCTGCAGGCTCATTTACTGACTTATGCAAATCACCTGTGGAGAGTTAGCTCTGACTGTCTGAATTCACTCTAAAGCAGTGGTTCCCAAATTTTAACAGCCTGTTGACCCCTTTCACTAAAATGTCAAGTCTCATGAACCCCCTCCCAAAAATGAATATTTCCAGGGATTTTCAACTTTACCTGAGTATAAATTAGAAAAGAAGTGATCTTGGAAATATACAATTTGTTTTTATGACATGCTTATTACACACTATTCATTATTAATTATTATTTATCATTACAG
>NW_027061432.1:0-1000 GCF_011386835.1 Chrysemys picta bellii | reverse complement strand
TGTGTGCATATGGTGAAATCAATAATGACCAACATTTATTGAGAAAAATCTATTCCTTCCAAGCCTAAGTATATACGATAACACTGTTAAGAATAGATGGATATAGCACTAGTATGAATACAGATGTGATCAATATAAAGACAACTGCATAGTACTTCACTCTAGAAGGAAAAATCAAATGCATAATACAATGTGGGGAATAACTGGCTAGGAGAAGTGCTGCTGAGATGGATCTGGGAGTTCAAGTGGGTCACAAGTTGAGTATGAGCCAACAATGAGCTGCAGTTGTGAAAAGGGCTGTCTGGGGTGTATTACCAGGTGTGTTGTGTGTAAGACCAAGGCAGTGATTGTATGGCTCTGCTTGGCACTGGTGAGGCCTCAGTTGAAGTTGTGTGTCTAGGTTTGGGAGCCACGCTTTAGAAAGGACGTGGGCAAATAGGAGAGAGTCCAGAGGGGAAAAACAAAAATGACAAAAAGGGTTTACAAAACCTGATCTATTAGGAAAGTTTTAAAAAAATTGGGCATGTTTTGTTTTGAGACAAGACGACCGAGGAGGGACCTGATAACAGTCTTCAACTAGGTTAAGGGCTGCTATAAAGAAGATAGAGATAAATTGTGGCAACCCGTATGAGGCCCAGACACTAAAGAGAGCAAAAGCGTTGAATTCTCATAGTGCAAGTTACATACTGAGCATTAATTAAAGCATCACATTAAGAAATTAAACCTAGAAGCAAGTTTATTTTATTTTTAATCTCAGATAACCTTGCAGGGCACCATTTCAAATAGATTAATGGTCAAGAAACAAGGAAAGGTGTCTATATTCCAACAGCCACATAATGACAGGACATTAGGTAACATTGTTCCTCTCAAGCATAATTTCCACATGCTACAACAGTTCTTTGAGTTTCATTTAATTCTTGTAAAACATTTGTGATACACAAATCAAGGCAGTAACACATAGAGCTACCCTTCTTCCAATTGTTCTTCTCAATTGACTGGA
>NW_027061431.1:0-1000 GCF_011386835.1 Chrysemys picta bellii | reverse complement strand
ATTGTCATGGTGACAAATTAGCTGGGAATGTTTTTCCAGTCTATCACCCTCTTAAGAGCATCCTTAACCTCCTTGTTCCTCAGGCTGTAGATCAAGGGGTTCAACATGGGGAACACCAGGGTATAAAACACAGCAGAGATTTTCTCCTGTTCCAGTGAGTAGCTGGAACTGGGTTGTATGTGGCTTAAGCTCACAGGTCCATAGAACATGGTGACAGCTGTCAGATGAGAGGCACAGGTGGAGAAGGCTTTGCGCCTGCCCTTGGCGGAGCGGATCCTCAGGATAGAGAAGAGGATGTACAGATAAGAGATTATGACAAACAGGAGGGTGGACATGGCAATAACTCCAGAGAACGTTACAAGCAAAATCTCATTGATGTGGTTATCAGAGCAGGCGAGCTTCAGCAATGGGTTAGTGTCACAAAAGTAATGATTGATGATGTTGGGCCCGCAGAACGACAACCTCAGCAAGCCACATGTGTGGGTCAGTGAGTTCACGAGCCCCCCTCCGTATGAGCTGGCCACTAGATGAATACAGACTCTCTTAGACATAACAGCGGTGTAGAGCAGAGGGTTACAAATGGCTACATAGCGGTCGTATGCCATCACGGCCAGCAGGAACCCTTCTGTGGTCACAAACACGACAAAAGAGAAGTGTTGGGCAATACAGGCAGAGTAAGAAATGCTTTTACTCCCCACTAAGAAATTCACCAGCATCCTTGGAGCGAAGACTGAGGAGTAGCAGAGGTCAACCACAGACAGGTTACTGAGGAAGAAGTACATGGGGGAATGGAGTCGGGGATCAACCCTGATCAACACAATCATCCCAAGATTCCCCACCAGCGTAAGAAGGTAGATCACCAGGAACGCCGCGAAGAGGGGTATCTGCAGCTCCTGACGATCCGTCAGCCCCAGGAGGATGAACTGGGTCACTATGCTGTGATTGCCCTCAGCCATTTATACAGGGGTGCATGAAACCATACCTGCCGGGATAACAAGAG
>NW_027061430.1:0-1000 GCF_011386835.1 Chrysemys picta bellii | reverse complement strand
CGCAGGGTCTGGGGGCTGCCCGGCAAACCCTGAAGCCGGTAGCGCTGGGGCAGCCCTTTCCCCCTGGCTGGGAGTGGGAGGGAGGAAGGGGCGGGGTTAGGATGGGGAAGGGGCGGAGTTGGGGCGGGGCTAGGGGGTGGGGAAATGGGCGGGGCCAGGGCCCGTGGAGGGTCCTCTTTTTTTATTTATGAGATATGGTAACCCTAATGGTGTCTATCTTCCTTGCAGTGTGATCTGCTTAGCATGGAACCAGTAACTTTAAGCTGCAGTTCACCAACAGGCCAAGGTAAAAACCATTTTAACTATAGTTGTGCTTAATACTTTTTTTTAAAACTTTAGGTATTACGCAAGTTGTATAGGGATTTGGTGGCAATACTAACTACAATTTGTTCTTGTTCTTTAACCTGAAGGCCCAAACACAAATGGGGGGGAACAGAACAAGCATGTGCTTGCAACACTTTATCCCATAGTGAAAGGGAACTTTTTTGAAATTGGCTTTTAAATGCGTGGGGGCGTTATTGAAAAGTATTTTTTTAAAATGTGCTGCTTTGTGTGAGAGAGGGGTCTGTGCAAGGCATAGGTGTAGGGTTTTTAAAAGTACTTGGTTTGTTTCAAACTAACAGGTTTTTTTACTGTGCATAATGTGTTGTTTTAATGGGTTTGAGGCAATTGGGGGAATAATAGTAACTAACCCAAAGGCCCAAGCACACGTGGCTGAGGGACAGAACAAGCATGGGCCATTTAAATGCATGGGGGGTTATTGAAAAGTATAGGGCTGCAAACTTGGTTTGGTGTGTTTTATAAAGCTGCTGTTTTGTGTGTGAGAGGGGTCTGTGCAAGGCATAGGTGTAGGTTTTTAAAAAGTACTTGGTTTGTTTCAAACTAACAAGGTTTTTTACTGTGCAAAATAGGTTTTAAAATGGATTTTAAAAGCAGTTTGGTTTTTTATTCTGCAAAATGAGATGTATTTTTAAAAAAAAATTTGTGGGTTTTTTGTTGT
>NW_027061429.1:0-1000 GCF_011386835.1 Chrysemys picta bellii | reverse complement strand
CCCACATGAGAAAGTCTATTTAAACACGTGGGAGACTCCTCCATTTTGCCTTCAGCTGGCTCAGCCTCACAACCCCCAAGGATATCTGAGAGAAACTGGAACAAAGGACAGTAACTACAGGGGGTGTGAGTGATTGCTGGACCCAGACTAGAAGGACACTAGTATGTAAAAGGAAGTTTACTGGAACACCTCTGAGGGTGAGGTTTTATTTGTATTCAGTTTTCTTACTGTATTTGGTTTAGACTTGCGTGTTTTATTTTATTTTGCTTGGTAATTCACTTTGTTCTGTCTTTTACTACTTGGAACCACTTAAATCTTACTTTCTGTATTTAATAAATTCACGTTTTTACTTATTAATTAACCTGGAGTATGTATTAATACCCGGGGGGGGGGCATCTGTGCATATCTTTCTATCAGTGTTAAAGAGGGTGAACAATTTATGAGTTTACCCTGTATAAGCTTTATACAAGGTAAAAACAGATTTATTTGGGGTTCGGACCCCATTGGGGGTTGGGCATCAGAGTGTTAAAGGCAGAAACAATTCTTAAGCTGCTTTCAGTTTAAGCCTACCGCTGTTAGGGGACGTGCTTCAGACTGGGTCTGGGTTTGCAGCAGGCTAGCGTGTCTGGCTCAAACCAGGCAGGGTACTGAAGTCCCAAGCTGCCAGGGCAAGAAATCAGGGGCAGAAGTAGTCTTGGCACATCAGTTGGCAACTCCCAAGGGGGTTTCTGTGATCCAATCCATCAAAATGACAACTATCCATTTATTCCTACTCTTTGCTTTCTGTCTCTTGACCAGTTTTACAGGCACTAATCCACTCAAACCTGCCACCTTAACGTCACTTTCACAACGTTTTTGTGTTTTGGTCATTTTGTTTTGGAAATAAAGTTCCTACAAACCCATGTATTGGGGAGAGGAGCTCAGGCGGCAGCCTGCTGCTTCATCCCTCCCTGGGCTGCAGGGACACATGGAGAGCGCCTCTACAGTGGGAGTGCTGCCT
>NW_027061428.1:0-1000 GCF_011386835.1 Chrysemys picta bellii | reverse complement strand
TACATCTATGTCCAGCTAGTCTTAGCTGGTCTCCTCTGGTGCCTCAGCTTCTGGTACCAGCATCTCTGGCCAGGCAGAAGGCTTTCTCCCTAGTTATCTGGGACCTCGTAGCCCAATAGTTCCATATTCACTAGCTTTGCTCTGTCTTCCACAAGTGAGCGATTTTGCAGAACCACCAGCAGTCGTGCCCCAAGATCACTGGGTAGACCAGTGGTGGGACCAGGCTGACTCGGCACATCTCCTCCCAGCAGCCGGCCACCAGCCTCACCCAGGCAACTGAGTACAGTCTTACATCCTCATGGATTCATTGTGTAATTTATGTGTAAGGGGGCTAACACCAGGTTGGGAGACTCTACCAGAATGGCCCAGACAAGCATTTGGTTATACCTCCAAGTTGACTATGGCCATCACCGGAGTGCCATTCACCTTCAGGGATACCAGGAGCTTGGCTGGGCCCTTCTTTCTTGCCTGGAGGCTGGACACCCACACTTTGCCCTAGCTACAATCCATGCATGAGCATGTTGCAGTGGAAATGCCCCTCCTTCACACTTGTAACATTGTAACACCGACTCCAGGTTCCCCTTGGAAGACCCTCTTCCCTCTGAGGGAGGGTGGGCGTTACTATGGTCATGAATGGCCTGGGTTGGTGCCAGGGACTCCCTATCTCGGGCCTGCGCCCCCCCAATCTGTTGACTGACCCAGCTCCCTGGGCTCCCCAGTTTACAGGACTGAGGCTCAGATCCTTCGGCAGACAGTTAGTCTTCTATCGAGGAGATGGCCTCCATGAGGGTGGCTGGGCACTGTCACTGTACCAACTCCTTCCCCCCAACGAGGAGGATCTGGGTGAACTGCTCCAGCTGCACCATCTCAGTCACTTGAGCCCTGGTCAGCTTCTTTGGTTCCAGCCAGCACCAACAGTAGTCCTGGATCCTCTTGGCTACTACTTTAGGCCTGGTTCTGGGTGGATACTGTTACCAGTGCAATCACTGATGATAAGTCT
>NW_027061427.1:0-1000 GCF_011386835.1 Chrysemys picta bellii | reverse complement strand
TGGGCAGAAAATGTTGGGAGGGAAAGTACAGAGGTGGGTCGTGGTGACTGGGTATTAGGCACTGGATGGGAAAATCTTTGAGGGGCTGGCACTGACTAGGCAGGAGTCTCTGAGTGGGATAATCACTGTGGTGGCTCTTGCTGACTGGGTAGGAGGTGTTGGGAGGGAAAGCCCAGAGGTGGGTTTTGCTGACTGGATGAGAGGTGTTGGGCTGGAAAATCACTGAGAGGGCTGGTGCTGACTAGGTAAGAAGCGCTGGGCGTGACAGCCCTGAGGTGGGTTTTGCTGACTGGGTGGGAGGAGTTGGGCTGGAAAATCATTCAGGGGGGTTGTGCTGACTAGGTAGGAGGTGCTGAGCGGGAAAAGTCACTGGAGGTGACTGACACTGACAGGGTAGGAGCTGCTGGGCAGGAAAGCCCTGAGGTGGGTTTTGCTGATTGGGCAGAAGGTGCTGGGCAGGAAAATCACTGGAGGTGGCTCGCGCTGACAGGGTAGGAGGTGCGGGGTGGGAAAAGTCACTGGAGGTGACTGGTGCTGACAGGGTAAGAGGCACTGGGCGGGAAAATCACTGAGGCGGCTGGCCCTGACTGGCTAGGAGAAGTTGGGAGGGAAAGCCCAGAGGTGGGTTGCGCTAATTGAGCAAGAGCCATGGGGCAGGAAAATCGCTGAGGCAGCTCGTGCTGATTCGGTAGGAGGTGCTGGGTGGGAAAAGTCAGTGAGGGGGCTGGCACTGACAGGGTAGGAGGCTCTGAGTGGGAAAAATCACTGAGGCAGCTGGCCCTGACTGGTAGGAGGAGTTGGGAGGGAAAGCACAGAGGTAGGTTTTGCTGATTGGGCAGGAGGTGGTGGGCGGGGAAATCACTGAGGCACCTTGCAGTGACTGGGTAGGAGGTGCTGGGCGGGAAAAGTTACTGAGGTGGCTGGCGCTGACTGGGCAGAAGATGTTGGGAGGGAAAGTACAGAGGTGGGTTGTGCTGACTGGGTATTAGGCGCTGGATGG